>NW_024962334.1:33184341-33413730 GCF_019238085.1 Lagopus leucura | reverse complement strand
AGAATGCAAAGCCCAAACCGACCTTAAACTGTACCTCCGTAACAACACGCGAAGGACCATGTGACCAAACCATTCCTAAAGCTAAATCAACACCTTGTCAACACGACGCGGCGACGGGAGCGAAAAACAAATGTCATCTTCGCAGCCTGAAACCCATAAACCCTATCGGGTGCAGCGGCACCGACGTTCCATGCACACTCACTATTGAAAACGAGAGGGAACGCGAACCGAAGGGGAAAACGCTTCGCGGGAACACGCCCCACCAGCCCCGGCAGCGGCACGGCAGATAGCCTTCTGCCCGCTCGAGCCCGAGCAATGCCGCCCGCCACCGGGTCCCTCCCGCCCTCGGCGCCGCCCCCCACTCGCAGCCCGCGCCCGACGCCGCTCCCCGGGCCCCGCGCGGAGCCACCGCCCCTCGGGGCGCTGCTCCCAGCACCGTGCAGCGCGAGGAGGGCACGCGCGGCGCTCCCGGGGGCTCCGCAGTTCGGCCACGCTGCCCCGGACCGGGCACGGCGCTGCCCGAGAGCAGCGCACAGCGCCAACGAGCGACCTCGGCACGGAAACTTCTGCTGCTGATGCTGCTGCTGCTCCAGGAGGAGCTCCAAACGAGCTCCCCAATACCGAACCGGAGCGAACAGGCACAGAGAAAAGCGAAGCGTCCAAAGCACCCCGGCTTAGAGCTGCCCCTACATCGGGCAGCAAAACGGGAGCCCGCCCCGCTGTGTTCCACGTGAATGGCTCTTCCAGGGTCCCTGACCCTCCGCTCCGCACTTCCAAAGAGGCACCCAGAGCTGCTGTGCCGGAGACACAACAGCGCCCTGCCGCGCTGTCCGCCCGGTTCTGGCTCTGCCCGCTCAGTGCTCACCGCTTCCAACAGCCCAGAATAACCTCAGTAGGAAGCTGAGCAAGGATTTCTCCCCATCCCTGGCGCTCTGGGACCAACTTTTCAATACACCGACGCGTTTATTTCACTCCTTCATAAATGGAGGAGGATTGAATTAACCCTGACATGCGTTTTGTCGACCCCCCCTCAACGCGAGGGATTCACCACCCGCAGACCGTCCGTGTCAGCACTGTGTCACCCTGCGATCCCTGCCCGACAGGACAACCACCGGCATCGGTCCCTGCCCCGCGCACTGGCCCCACGCACACGCGCGCACGCAGCCTCAGCCTCAGCCCTGGATTTGGGCAGCAGCAAAACACCTTTGGATTTTTCCAGCCCGTGCTGGTAGTGCTTCACGAGGTCACCCGGCAACTCCGGGTGACAACACGTGAGTGTTTAACCCGACACATAGAGCGGCCCGACCCAAACACAGGGAGATAACACCCGCCGGCAGCACACACTGCCCGCAACCGATTATTGAGAGGCCTTATACGGGTGATGTCAAAATGAAGAAAACCAGAAGGGTACTCCCCTGCTCAGGATCAGCGGCATTATCACAAATCCATAAAAGCAACCGACTCCCGAACTCTGCCCGATGTTCCCCGATGGAGCCCACGGACAGCCCCTGGTCGGGCCGCCCCGCTCTACCCCCGCGGTGCTTCGGGGAGCGACGGGACGGGGCTTCCCGCGGGGGCTCCGAGTCCTCGCCCTGCAGCCAGGGAACAGCCGGGACAGAGAGGAAAAGGACCCGTCCTTTAAGCAGCCGCCGTGGCCCCGCGTTAACTCCGCAGCGTGTCCCCCGGAACCGGCCCGAGGTGCTCGCTGTACGTCGGGGACGGCCGGGGCAGCGCTCGGCACGGCGCGAGGCTGCAGCCCCCATCCCGGGGACGGCCCCCCGGGGCTGCTCGGAACGCTTGGGGCTCGCAGCGGTGCTCCCAGCATTTCCCGACCGGGAACGGGCACACAGCCGGCCGGGTCCCCGAGCCTCGTGGGGAGCGGAGCAGCAAGCAAAGTTTCTAAAAGCTGAAAAGCGTCTCTCCGACTTCCACAGAAACGCGCTTTTTTTTTTCCCCTTTATTTTTACCTGATTTTTCGCAAATATTGACAACGCCCCACGGCCCCTGCCCGCATGTATTTTTCGCCAGGCCACGCACCCGCACACACCTCCACAGCCGTCCGTCCGCGGCCGTCGGGGGCCCCACGCGCGGCGCTGCACCCGGCGGGGCTGCACGCGTGGTCCCCTCCGGGGCCCGAGAGAAGGAACCCTCGATCGAGCGCGGTCCCGTCCGCCCCTCCGTCCCTCTGCTCCGGGGCTCCGCACCCCGCACACCACTCCGAAGCCCACACTTAAAACCACAATCTCAACCCAAAACTACGGAAAAAAAAAGGAAAAAGAGAAAAAAAAGTTCGGTCCCGGCGCTGCCCCCCCCGCCGCCCCTCGCAGCGGGGTTACCCCAAACTTCGCCGTTTGCTGCACGGCCGGGAGAGAGGCGCCGGGAGCAGCCGGGGACCGCCATCTTACCGCCGCCCGCTCTGCCCCGCCGCTCGCCCAACTTAAGTTAATAACACTCGGTGCGGGGCGGCCCGCAGCCTAACAGCCCCCGCGCGGGGACCGCCGCCCCCCAACGGCCCCGTCCCTATAAAACGACCGCGCTCGGGGGCCCCTTCGCCCCCCCCGGCCGCGTTGATCGCTGAGAGCCCCGCGCTCGCTCGACCCGGGCGGCTCCGCGCTTCGCGATCGTCCCCGTTCCGTCAAAATCTGCCTTTAAACAAAGGGCGCCGGGGCCGGGCCGGCAGCGGGGGCCGCAAATACAAATATTCTCCTCGGGGGCCGTGCTCGCCCGAAGCCGCTCGGGGGCTCGGGGGGGAAGAAAGGAACTAAAATCGGGCGCCGTGGGCGCGTAACGAAAGCGGCCGCCCGGGCCGCCGCCGCCGCCGCCGTGTGTGTGTGTGCGCGCGTGCGGCGGGCGCGGGGCTGTCAGCGCCGCTCCGTACCGCGCCGAGCGGGGACGCCCCGCGCCCGCCGCCCCCCGGCGCCCCCCGCCCGCCCGGGGCCACCCCGCCGCATACGTACCCGGAAAAGGGAGCCGGCGGGCGACGATCGGGGCGGCCGAAAAAGACAATGAAAGTTAAAAGTCGTTCAGCAGAAAATGAATGTGAGCCAAGCGGCCATCTTGAAATGAACTGCAGACGCTGTCAATCGCGAGGAGCGCACCAACGCCGCCGCCGCGGCGCTCCGCTCATGCCGCCCGCGGGACCGCCGTGTCCGCGCCGCTCCGCCGACCCTCGGCGCTCCCTCGGCGCCGCGCGGGGCCGCGCCGGGCTCAGCCGGCCGGGGGCCGCCCGCTCCGGCCCATTGTCTCGCCCGCTCCCCCCCGCTCCGCCGCCCGCTCGCCGTTTTTTTTTTTTTTTTATTATGATTATTTCATAGTTGGTGGCGGGGGGACGAGGGAGGGAGGGCGGAGGAGGGAAAAACGCGAGGCTGAAGGCACACACTGGAAACTGACACCGTCCCCAAAATGGCTCGGAGTTCGCCCGCCCCGCCAGCGTCACGTGGGGCTCCTCATTCCTTAAGGGTGGCCTGGGAATTAGCGGCGGTGCGGCCGGGGCCGGCCGCCTCCCCGTGACCCAATCCCGCACCCGGCCGCCTCCCCCCCGCCCCCCGCCCCCCTTCTCCTCCCCTGCTTCCCCCCGCCCCCCCCGCCGCCCCCTCCCCTCCCCCCGGCCCTGCACGCGCCCGCCCGCGCGCCGCCGATGCCTCCTTTTCGCCACCGCCCCCCCCCCCCCCCCCGCCCCCCCCCCCCCCCCCTCCTCCCCCGCGGCCACGCGCGTCCACCCCCCCCTTCGGGGCCCCCCACGCCGCACTTGTTGCGTGGCCCTTCCGCGCCCACGCGTGGGGCAGCGCCGCGCGGGGCCCCTCGGGGGCGGGTGGAAGCGGCAGAGCCCCGCAGCGCGGAGCGGGGCTGCGCCGCGGCCGAGCCGCTGCCCTCCGTCGGGGCCCCTCCGCGCCTCCCCGGGGGGGCGGACCGACCCGACCCGTCCCGCGGCGCCCGCGCTCCCCCCGGCGGCAGGTGCGGGTGGGGGGCATCGCCGGGCGCGAAGTAGGGGGAAAGCCGCCGTCGGGCTCCGGGATCGGCCCAAGAGGAACGCGGAGCGGCCGTCGGCGTGTGGTGCCCCGGGAGGAGGCAGGGCTCAACCGCGGCCCGCGCCGACACGGCGCCCTCGGGTGTGGGGAGCTGCGTCCAGTCGGTACGAGAAGGGAAAATCGTCTTTAATGGAAAATGCACAGCACAAAAGAGGAGGGATGCTCTGCAGACACAACGGTTGAGGCAGTATTTAACTGAAGCGTTAATTTTCAAGACAATATAACAGGAGTGAGGAATACCGACTGCATATTCCATGCCAACAGCTTGCTTAATTCACATCTAGAAATCACTACAAAATGGTTTGGATCAAGAGATGTACATTGAGATGTGCACAGAAGGGTGTTTGCCATTGGGAATGTTCTCACGCAGTGCCCAGCTGCCCTCGGTCACAGCTGTGTTGCTCTCTCCAGGCTCTTGGCAGCGTCCTTCAGCTTCCCGACCAAATCCTGGGAGAGGGAACACCTCAGAATGAATTTCGGAAAGGTCAGCACGTGGTGCCACAGTGCCCTCTGTGCATAGCAGGATGGGATATCCTGGAGCTCACCCTCGTCCATTGGACAACACAAGCAAATCATTCCATTTCTTACACTTTTTCTGCTGTAAAATAGGGTGGTACACTGGAACTGAAGGACAATGCCTTGTAATATATATGACCTACTAACATACATTGCTGTCCTTAGCACATCAGTACAGCTGCAATGGCTGCTGCACATCGCTGCTCTGAGCACCGTAAGCACTTCTTCCACCCTGAAAATACCCTAAGTACCATTCTGCACAGGGACTACACCATGTGCCAGTCCTGCCCGGGGCAGCCATCAACCCAAACATGGGCACTGGCAAAGATGCCTCCCAGTGCCTCCAGTTCCCTCCCTTTTGCACAGGCACATAACTACAGCACAGAGCAGAGCTCAATGTTTGCTTCATCACACTGCTGGTGTGTCACCTACACACTGACACTGGCTTCAGTTCATTCCCTACTTGGGAGCATGACATGTCATTCAGCTGCTTCCTTCAGCAGCTTTTCTGAACCACTGGGACAAGGGTTTTGGGGAAGTGATGCATTCCTTCCCAAACATATGTGTGACAGCACACCCACTATCTATGCGTGTACAGAAAGCAGCACTTGCCACTGAAATCAGTCACTTTACAACTTCAATTAAGACCATGACTAGAAGTGTAGCACAGCAAATTCTCCCCTCCTGCCTGTTGTTTTTGGTTTGGTTGGTTGGTGGCTTTTTTTTTTGTTTGTTTGTTTTTTGGTTTTTTTTTTTTTTTTTTTTTTTTTGGTGGTTTTTTTTTTTTAATAATTATTTGTGCCATCTAATTGTGACTGAAAAAGTGCTAGAGACATTGCCATCCAGAGCGGGAGCCAGGCAGAAAAACAGGGAGGAAGCAGGGGTACCTGCAGCTGCTCCATGGTGCAGCTGAAGCTGAGGTCTGGCTGTGATCCCACATCACTGTTCTGTAGGAAACAAAACCGAAGCAGGCTGCTTTACTGCAAAATGACATAAATGGCACTGAGAGGGGTGTGAGGAGCACATACCTCAGTGCTGAGGGTCAGCAGGTAGGTGGGCTGGTAGGCTCGGTGAAGCTCATGGGTCTGTGGCAGAACAGTGCTCAGCACAGCAGGGCCAGGGCAGCGGGGGGGTCCCACAACCCTGTGCCCCTGCCCTTACCTGGATGCGGTATGCTAGGCGCCAGGACACATCTGTCACATGTGGGGGGGCCCGGCCTATGCTGGGAGAGAGACAGCAGCAGGCGGTGTGGGAAGGGCTGAGACCACACTGCCTGTCTGCGGCACGCAACGCTGCTGCAATGGGTTACAGAGACTTAAAGGGCAATACGGAAAGGAGGGGGACAAGTTTCTATAGCTGTTTTATAAAGTTTGTTAGAAATGCAACAAAAAATGGTAATTAAAAAAAAAATAAAGCATTACTGTTGACGTGGATGAGGGGAAGTGTGCCTGGTGCTCCCCAGGCAGTGCTGGAGCAGCCCCTACTGCGGCCCTGTGCCCACTTACCTCCCCAGCAGCTCCTCCAGTGCCTCCCGGTTTTTCTGGAGAAAAGGAAAAAAAAAGAAAGGCGAGAGCAAAATACATTTGCAAATTTGAAACGATTGCTCCAGAAGAAAGAAAACGCCGACATGTTACAGAAGGGTGCCAGACCTGGTACTCGGTGCAGAACTGCTCGATCCGCTCCCTGTCCAGCTTGCACTCCTCCAGGCACGCGCTGCAGGAGGACACACGGCCATGGGCGACCCCCAACACACACACAGAACCCCGCCAGCCCCGGCGCCGTGCGGCGGCGTTGCCGGGGCCGTGGCGGGCGGTATCAGTACCTGAGGGCCGCTCGGTCGGCTCTCTGCCTGCCCGCCTCCAGGATGCAGGCGGCGGCGGCGGCGTGGCACTGCTTCAGCACCGCGGGGTCAACGTCGCTCAGCTCGGGGTCGGCTGCGGGAGACGCGGGGCTGCCGACACCGCCGCTCGCCCGCGGGACGGCGCTTCTGCCCCGCGCCGCACGCACCATCCCGCGACCCGAAGCCGCGTCCCGCCCGGCTCCGCTCCTCTGATCGGGGTCGCGGGCAGCAGCGGCTCCCCCCAGCCCCGAGCCCGACCCTGGGAGAAACGCGAAGGGGCGCGGGCACGGACGCGGCGAAAGCTTCAGCGGGCGGAGGAGCGGAGCGGCCGCGGGAGGGGTCCGGCCGGTGGGGACGGCCCGGGACCGCCGGTGGCGCGGTACGCGCGTGCCCGCGTGCACGCACGAGCACCTATGTGCACGCACAACCCCGTGTGCGCACCTACGTGCATACATACCCCTACGTGCATGCCCAGACCCATGTGCAAGCACACCTTCATGTGTGCGCACATACACCTGTATGCGTGCACGTTCCTCTATGTGCACGCACTAACATCTCTAAGTATGCACACCCCGATGTGGACGCACACACGCATGCACGTGGCTCTGTATACACGCACACCCGCACGTGCACGCAGACAGCCCCATGTGCACGTACATACACCCACACGCATGCACGGACACTCACGTGCACGGACATCCCCACGCGCGCACAGACGCCGGTACGCACGGACACCCCGACTGCACGCGCACCCGCAGGCACACACGCACCCCTAACCCCGGCAGGCGTCACGCAGGCGGCCCCGCCGCCCCATGCAGAGCCCCGCCGCCCGCTCCCGCTCACCCACGCCGCCGTGGGGCTGCAGCACGCCTCGGAAGGCGGCGCGGAGCAGCGCGGAGTAGGCGCGGCGGGACAGGCGCCGGGGGTCGCCCAGCAGCCGGCAGCCGCCCTGAGCGTACGCCGACAGCTCCATTGCGGCGCCGTGACCTTCGACACGCGCCCACGTGACCGCCGCCGCTGAGGCGGAGCCGTCGCGGCTGCGCCACCGGCGGGAGGAGGCGCCGACGGGCGGGGAGCTGAGCCCGAGCGCCGAGCGCAGAGCGCTGAGCGCCGAGCGTTCTCCTGGCGGCGCCTCCTCCCGCCCGGGGCGGCGGCGGCGGGCGCGCGGTCGGGCGGCGTGTTGCGGAGATCGGACGCGGCGAAGGGAGACGCCGGCCGGCCGCAGGCAAACGTGGCCAAATCCGTGCAGCGTAAATACGGTGTGCCCTTTGTGGTGTTCAAGCGCTCCCGTTCCGCACCTCGGCTGCCCCGCTCGGTGCGTGCTGTTTGTTACCCCTCGGCGCCGAGGCGGGGGGCAGTCCCATTTCGGACGGGGGTTCTCTGTCAGTAGGTGAAAACGTGAATTTCCAAGCTCGGCTCTCAGCCGCGCTCGGGCGGAGAAGAGGAAATCCCGGCGCCCGCAGGATCGGGCCCGCGGTTCCGAGGCGCGCCCCACGTGTGTCCGCCTTAGGCCTCGCGGCACCACCAGGCGAACGGCTCCGTTCGGTGCGCGCTGCGCTGCCGCCGCGCTGTTCCGACGCTTCGGCGTACCGATGAGCGCCTCTGCGTCCGTGGACGAAGCGCCGAGCCCGGCGGACGGCGTTCCGGGGATTTGCATTTTGCCAGGAACCGGGAAGGCGCGACGGCGGCAAGGTGGGCTCGGGAGCGGCCGTCCTCCGTCCCGTGGCACCGCTGTCACATAGAGACACAACACGTAAGAAAAGACATAAAATGGAGGAGAAGAAAAACCATAAAATGGAGGAGAGGACAAAGCTCAGAGCCGTGGATTTACAAAGGTGCAGAGACCACGGCTGTGAAACAGGATCGTAATAAAAAAACGTCAGAAATGTGCACGCGTGGGGCATGGCTGCACGCCACGGAAATCTCCTCCCTCATCATCGACAGCGTGTGGAAATCTATGAATTAAAATCTAGCTTCAAAGACAAATTAATCTGTTAAGGATTCCTCACAGCACGGCACAGTCCGCATCAGTCCTTTCAATAATTTTCTTCAGCAGATCTGTGCTTTCACTTCCCCTGCCGCACCTCCCAGCAAGATCTCTTCTCCCCTTTCCCCCCCTCCAAAGGGAACACGATGCATTCACACAGGCTGAGCAGATTTCACCACTCGTGCACAGTGTTTGCACCTTCTAAACTCTGTTCATTATAATTTCTAAGAGGAAGGGAATGTATATCAAATAAAGAAACTCCAAAGGAAATTCATTAATACTTGAATATTAATTAATCAGTGAAACAAACCACCCTGGTCTGTGCAGGCTGCTGTTTCCCCAGCTTGTTCTTCATTGCTCAGAAGAAAATAAAGCAGCTGTCCAAAGTGAAGGGAAATCATTTTGTGTGTCAGGAAATTTTAATTCTTAAAATTTCAGAATTGCCATAAGTGTTTCTGAAAACTCCCAGAGCTGCACTTTTTTTCCTGTATATTGGTTTTTGCAGAGTTAGAAGATGGTAACATAAGATGGTGTTTCTAGCACTTATTTTGTACAAAATCGTTACTGACTTCAAGGAGTTTCAGCTCCAGAGCAATGGGCTGTCCCCAGAACCTTTGGTTTAGGTCAGCAGTGAGCCTACTTTATTATAATATATGGATTCTACAAAGAAAAAAAATGTTTCAATCAGAGAAACACATTAAGTAACTATTTACTACAGGTTGTATTTCTTGCGGGATTGATTTCTGAAGGAACAACTCAACAGTCACATTTCAGTCCCTGATAGTATCATAGCATCAGAGAAAAGGACCACACAGACCCAAAAGGCCCAGGAGAATTCCTTACGTGTCTCTGGTACCAACGTGCAAGGCAGCAAAGAAGCTCCTGCTCTGAGCCAAGCCCTAGTGAGGTCCATTTCTTTGGTGCAGTCCTTGTAGGCAGCCCTCCTGCCCAGGGAAAGTGCAGTGCTTAGCATAGCCTTCCAGGAAGATGTTATGCTCCCAGGTTTGTCTTGCATGTCTGAATTGCAGGCAGTGCCTTGTTTGGCTGCAGACAGGGACTGCTCAATAAAACATTCGGTGTTTGCTCACAAATAGTTCTGATTTAAGTGAGGAGTTCAGGAAATTAACTTTTTAATTAAATATGTGAAGGAGCTTAATTCATTTCGGTAAGGCAAAACCCATAGAAGCTGAATATGGTTTTGATCAGGAATTTAATATCTCTGATTTTAAGTTCAACCTGAAAAACATTTTTGCTGCTAGGTGGCATTTTTGGAATTTAAGTGACATTAATTTAGGGAAAATAAATCAAGAAGGGTTTCTCCATTTATCTTTTGATTTTCTTCTCTCTGACTTGGTGCTGCCTTCTCTTTGTCCAAACTTCAAATCTCCTATAAAAAGAGATATCTCTCTATAAAAAATATATATCTTTTTAAAGGAACTGTCAGCTTTCACATTTAAATTATAGGCTCGCTTAAATTCTACACTTTTGAGCTGTTAATGTTTCATTCCTTCTTTAAGTGCTTAGCAGCAGAGATGAGCAGAGAAGAGCTGCTTGTTCCTCACTTTGTAGCTCCCCTGATTTCTAACAGTATGGAGAAATCTCGCCTGTTAGAAAAGTCCCTTTATTTACAGAATGCGTATCAGATTGAACTCTCAAAAATATATTTGAATTTGTATTTTATATATCAAACAGAAATGAATCACAAGGAGAATTTCTATGTTATCTAAGATTGCATCAAAAGTAAGTAATAAAATGGTGCAGTGGTTTGGATGTGTAAGCAAGCATCACCACCATGTGCTGGGCAATGCATCCTCGGGGAGAGCAGCTTTGTCCTTTTGTGCATTTTAACACATCCTAGCATCCTACTAATTAAGGAAATTACTGCATTTGCTGAATTGTCAGTCGTTCCCTTTCTCCCACAGAGAAACAGAGCTCCACAGTTATAACACATTTGCTCCTTCACAAGACAGAGCTCCCTGTCCCAGGCCAAATTCAAAGGTTTGCAGTCGAGGCCTACGTGAAAGGTGCTCACCTTTAGTGCCGAATGCAGAACCAAAAAGATCCCCGCTGCTTCTGCCAACCGCAGCGCGGTTCCCTGTCTGCTCCCGTGTCACAGACACGTGTAGTTTGTCATACTCACAAAAATGCTGGGAACGCTGCTGAATGTTGATATGGGTAGATTGTCTTTGTAAGCAACATTTCTTGGCAGTGGATTTCACCCTGACGCTTTTGCTGCCTTTCAAAGGCTCTGACATAATTTACAGACACTTCAAAGTTGTGCTCCTGCTCCTGCTGCTCAGGCACACTTGGGTACGGGCGTCACGCGCTGCGCTCAAACCCTTTACATTTCACCTTATTTTTTTGGAATTTATTGAGAAATGTGTAGTCTGCCTGGTCCTCCAAACAGGAAACCAAATCCGTTTGGAATTTGTCAGTGTTTCAAGTCAGACTTTTTTGCATGTTGATGCAGTCAGCGGTGGGATCGCAGCCTTGCTGTTGGAAGCCTGTGAGGAGGATATTATGCTCTATTGTCAGGAAGCATTCACAGTCTGTCACATTAGTGCTGGAGATGTGTATAGAAGAGTAATTATTATAAGCTGACATCCAGCAAAGGAAGTAAAAACAGATAAACCTCAAAGGAAAATTAGGCTGGATGGTTCAGGTTCTGTTTGTCTCCAGATGCTTAATGTCAGGGCACGGAAACATAATTTAGCACAGCACCTAGTTGGGAAAATAATTTTGTGCTTATGTAACAAATAGAAATGTGTTTTTTCTTGTAGCTCTGCGTTTTGTTAGCTTCTCACCAAGGCAGGTCCATACAGAAATACAATCAGCGAGCAATCAGAAACCCAGTATTTAAAGAGCTGCATGCTGTAACACCTTTAATTCTGTTTATATGGTTCAGCAGTATCAAGCCGTAGAAGTATTTAAATGTAGGAACGTGATGGGCTGTTGTCATAGAAAGAAGGAGATGGAACAGATAGCACAGTGACAGCAAGCACTACATGGCATTCTTTCTCTAGAATTAATCCTGCTGTTTCATGGAAATGTTTGATTCTGATCGTAGCGCAAGGCTTGTGTGCCAAAATGATAGATGCCTCGAAAGAAGCTTTGCTAAATAAAATCCTGCAGAGCTTGGCATTCACAGTTCCCTTTTGGCAATAGTGAGGAATGGCTGAGTAATATTTAGGAAATTGAGTTATTTAAGATGGGGTTATTGCATCCAAAGGCACTAGGGCTAGATCTGCAGCTAGTGTAAATCAGCATATCTCCCTCCATACTCTGTGTATTGCTTTGTGTCAGCAGAGAATCTGGCCCATATCCATTATCTAGAGGGAATATCAACTACTACAAAGCATACTTATCTAACCAAAAGCAAACGTAGTCTGCGTAGCTCATTGATGTTTCTTGTAACACTTGTGTTAACCTTTATAATGTGATAAAAATCTGGCACAGCTATGTACGGTTACAAATCATTTGGGTTTGATAGTATCAACAATTATAAATTAGCATGTATCACTTTTAATACTGCTTCAAATTACATTGATAAAAGCTTAGCTCGATATTGATGAGAAGACAAATAATTGGGGATCTCTCTGTCTCTAATTAATGTTACTGAGGGCAGAATTGGGCCTCTCTGACACAGATCTGTCTGTCAAAGCAGTATGTAGTTGTTTTTTGGTTTTTTTTAAATACAGTGTATTTTTTGTGTTCTCATTTGGTGAACGTAATCCCTGTCTAACATTTTACAGAGCCACAGGGTTTAGCTGCCTGGAATTTACATTCAAACAAGTAAAATCAACCCAGTATGATCTGTATGTTCAGCTCAATGCACGTGCCTGCAGAGCCTCAGATGCAAGTTTTAGTATAAAAACCTGCCCTGCGAGAATCAGAGCAACACGACCAACTCTGCCTTCTGCTTCATTTGCTTGGCTCAGCTGATGAAAGGGGGCAGTTTACTAATTATTTACATTCTGAGCAGTAAACGCTGGGGTCAAGCTGCACCTCAATTAGCAGCAATGATGCTGCACCTCGGATCCGTCCAGCAGCCGTCACTGCCCTGTCACTGATTGGGGCACTGAACGGGTGGCATCGTGCACGTGCTGAACAGCCTGCACTGCTTACGTGGCACCAGGTTTGTTTCAGACTGTAGGGACAGTTTTGAAAGGAAATACACTTGTATTTTCTGCCCATTTTTAAATGGCAAACGACTTCACAGTCAATATGGGAAAATAAAGAGGAGTGCTTTGGTGATCTTAAATGTACTGTATT
Organism: Lagopus leucura; assembly: GCF_019238085.1. Taxonomy (NCBI): domain Eukaryota; kingdom Metazoa; phylum Chordata; class Aves; order Galliformes; family Phasianidae; genus Lagopus; species Lagopus leucura. The sequence goes on along the minus strand of NW_024962334.1, from coordinate 33,401,087 downwards.
GTTAACACTGCTGAAAACTACTAGTGTCCATGTACTGTCTGTTTCATGCAAGATTTATTTGTTGTGAGAGAAAGCCCTGATGGTTGGTTAGTGAATTAGGTCAACAAGCAGTAGGATAGTGATAGGGGAGATTCTATTGCTCTTGGGGATTTAGGCTTCCTAGCACGACATTTAAATCAATAGGAATCATCAGCTACCCTAATCTGCCCACACCAAACAGTGTGGGGCTCAAGGTGGTGGAAAATATCAGAGGGGACCCTGAGAAACAGCAGGTTTTCCCTGGGATAATTAGTGGAATGTGCCATGTGGATGCTTAAAAACATTTTAAATCTACCTTCACTGTATGTATGATTTTATTAAAAACACAGTGCGTTCCTAAAAGTGGCACTGATTATGATCAACATCACATATTATTCATTTGTTCCTGGAATTATTCAACCATTTTTGCAAATGCATCAGTAATCTGTCATTGCGTGCACAAGGAGGAGGCACCAGGCAAGACATTGCCATCACAGCTCAAATAGAAGTGTTGAGATCCTGGCTCAGAACTGCTAGCAATACAATGTTCATACAGCCAAAATGATAACAGAAAGACAAAGTTAAATTTACAAAGCCCCGTACAGCCAGTGTGAAGAAATGTGAGAAGTCTGTATTTTGAAGGTAAAAATTTCTCCTCAAAAACAATCTGTGTTTTTACAATATGAACCTACAATTACATAAGTGCATTAATGAGGCGCAAAGGCACATTGTTCTCATCTCTCGGACTTTCACTGATTATGCTGAATCTTGCAGTGAATGCCCACTGCCATAGCAGCACTCAGAGAGCTGAGGAAGTGTTCTTCCAAATAAACAAAAAAAACCTTTGCCTTCTTAATACCAGATAAATAACATTTCACTTCTGCCAAATTGTTTTTGCCAAGTTGCTATGATAAATCATAAATGATTGTTATATTTGATAACGGTTTTAAGCAACTTGTTACGAACATCGTGGATACCTCCATGCCTCCTCTTGCCTTGTGCTCATTATAAAACGTAAGCAAACCCATTCTTTGCTCATATAGTAATATGATGTATTGTATATGTATATGTAATACATCCAAGGCTGGATGTATTAAAGGATCTTCTTAAAAAAAGACCTCTTGGGCCACCGTTTGCAGCAAATGTTAGATTCTCCCCTTGGCTGCACCAGGAGCCGGGTAGCCTCAGAGAGCTGCAGGAGTTGCAGCCAGCATTCACCGCAGCATCACTGTGCTGCCGGCCAAGCAGCCTGCCTGCAGCACCTGCACGTGAGGTGTATTTCTCCAGACACATGTTGTTGCCATCGCACCACTTCTACAAAGTTCCGCAGAGGCCAATTCAGAATTACGACAGTAAAGAGTGAGCAACAAATTTCAGAATTCGATCCATCATTTCTTGGCTGCGGAAGCCCGTGCCCATCTGTTCACATGGCAGACAGCCCACTTGCAAGCTAGCTGGACCTTTCCCCTAAGAAATTAGTGGCAGGCAAGAGCAGCTTACTGAATCTGTACAGCAATGCAAATACTTTTTATTTCTGCGGGAAGCGTGGTCAGATATATGGTGGAACCGGGCAGCATCTGCCTCCTTTCGCTTCCTTGTATTGCTTGATATATATATTGTTAGCTGACTGGAGGAGAAGAGGAAACGAGGAACTTACTGGCACTGCATGCTGCCAAAGAGACAGGTTGTATTGGAACAGGTGCTTTGAAAATCTGTGAAAGCCAGCTGAAAGGTGTCAAAATGTGCATATCGTGAACCAGCAGTTCACGGATATTTTGTGTGAATTTAGTCTTGTAGAAGGAGAGTTCAGAGGGACACTCCGCAGAAAAAATCTGCCTTAGGAACAGACAACCAGATTAGCAGGCATACCCTCGCCTGCTCACTCATAACGTGTGTGATGCTCACATGCGGGATGAAAGACAAAGGAAAAAAGGTTTCCTGTTGTTATACTTCTATCCTTCGTTATTTTACAATTGTCAGATGAGGAAAGAAAGATATGATAAGCTGTTCTTCAAATATGTTAAGCTGATCACCCAGCCTAAAAATAAAAGTGGGTCGATTGAAACTCCATAAGCTGTGTTTTGGTGAGAGATTAATTGCAAAGAGCAGACAGGTAAAAGAAAGAAGAGTACCAGATCCTTTTTATAGTACCAGTCAGACTAATGCCTGTGAGCCACACTTGTCCCTTGACCTTGTTAAATGTGGCCCACGTGTTGGAAGGAGAACAGGCAACTTTTCCGACACATTCCCTTCCCACATGTTTTTCCTGCAGTGAGCTACTGTAGATAGTTCTAAAACACATGGGAGTACAAGTGGCTTCCCCATGTGTATTTTAAACCTCACAGAGCTTCAGCAGTCAAAATCATGCAGGGGGAGAAAGGATCATCAAGAAAGAAAAAGAGAGAAAGCTTTTTCACTATTTGTGCTCCTGTCCTTCATGCGCTGAGGGAATGCATGGCAGAGCAACAGTAAGGAAAAAGAGAGGACAAGGGAGAGCAAGAGTAGAAAGGAAGAGAAAGAAAGAAGCAGACAGAAGCAAAGGGAAAGGAACAAAGCAGTATGGCATTGGGGGGGGGGGCCCGCCAACGAAGCAAAACAAAACAGTGGAGAAAAGGCAAGGAAGAAAGGAGAAGGCACTGCGAGGGAAGGACAGGAAGTGACAGGGAAAAATCATAGAGAAAATCATTCCACTGTCTGTAAGGGTAAAATCAAACGTGCCTGACTGTGCTTTTCATTTCAGCTTGTGAGCCTGTGTGCTTAGCTTTAACAGTGTAGGAAGAGGCATGTTTTGCACATTCCTCGGTGTCGTCCCTCCTTTCGTTTTGTCTCCCGATGCTGCATCTTTGTTCAGCTTCTGCTTTCTGTCTCCTTCTGTCTCCTGCTTCCCCCTCCCCTTTTTCTCTTCTCTGTCTCTCACAGGCAGTGAATGAGATGTAGCATATCATTGTATTATCAGGGCCATTTTTTTTTTTCTCAAACTTGCCTTAAAAACGGAACGCCAGTGAGTGAGTGAGCCTTTCTTTTCCGAGGAGAATTAGCTGAGACAGCCTGAAGTCATCAGCATAAACCTAAGCAAGCATTTGTGTGAGATGTGACTTTTACTCCATGCTACTCATGGGAGATGGTCACAGCCTTGATTTCAAGGAGCTTTACAAGGAATCAGTGCTGAGAAACTTTCCCCTGTAGCTGGTGAGCTTCCAGAGGAACAATAAAGGACCCCCATCTCGCTCTGCCCCGCCTGCAGCCACAGCCTCCACAGCCGCTCCTGCAGCGCTGCCTTCGCACACCGGGCACGGCCAGCAGCCTCTGGGACAGAGCTGTGGGTTGGGACTGCACGGCACATGGAGCACTGCCAGCGACAGGTATTGCAGTGCTGAAAGTGATACACAGTGTGCAATTTGGGTTGGAACAAAAATTGAATTGCTTTGAATCCCATGGTTGTTCTGTTACAATTTGATAGGCTTTTGTTCATCTCCGATTCTTTTTCCTTGATTTGGGGATGAATTAATAATGCTGAGTTATGGCTTTACATTTAGATTTATGATTTTTATGTTTAAAAGCAAAAGATGACTGTGAAACACACCTGTGCTTTTACCCCCTGCTTTCTGCGGGTTCTAAGCCTTATCCTCTATTTTTTCCTTGTTTTTGACCCATTTTAGTTGTATGCCAGGGTCTCAAGGTTTCCAAACTAAAGCCAGGAGCCCAGGAGGATGAACAGCTTTCAGGAAACGGTCAACAGCTCTCAGAGTGCAATTCTAAAGGTCATTTGTTATCACATCTGTTCCTGTCAAGACGTCCGCTCTTAGCAAAGCCTATCTGAGAGGGGAAACCCTGGGAGCTTCAGTGGTGGGATTTTTCTCTCTCATGCTGTATGATGAGACTAAAAGGAATGCATTCATCTGTGGAGCTCTCCCAGTGTTAGGGAAAAGTGTAACAACCCTTTTTCTTCTGCCTGTTTTGCAGGGACCTTAATTTTCCAGCCACTGTCTTGATTCAAAAATCCCTCAAAAATAGTTAGTAGTAGGATGTGTCTGGTTTCCCTTGTGTCTCTTGGGGGCAGAGTAAAACCAAAGACCATCATTTGGCAGAAAATCCGAGCTTTCATGAATGTGGCTACGATGAGCAGAAGTCAGAGGAGAAAGAAACAGTGCTGGGGTTGAACAACCCATTCATTTTGCTAGAGATGGAGCTTCCCCGCACTGTCAGTTGTTCATGCCACAGAAGTGACGGGACTGATTAGGCTGGGCAGGCTTGGAGGTAGAGTCCCTCTTTGTGCTTCCTGCCATCTATTCACATCACTAGAATCACAGTGATAGATTCCACCAGAGAGAATGCCATGAGGAGTTTGCTTATAGAAACAAATTCAAATATGCATTTTATGGCAGTAATCTAATTTAATTATATAGTTGTAGTATAAATTATCATTGCACTGTAGTCTTCTGGAAGAAACCAAACCAAACCAAACCAAACCAAACCAAATCAAACCAAACCAAACCAAACACAGCAGGCAGAATTTAGAATACCCTATACTGGACCCAGAAGAGTGTTACCTAGTATAGTTTTTAAGTAGTTTGTGAGCACAGTAAAATGCCTGATTAATTTAAAATGAGTTGTCATATCAGGTAGATAACATGTCTTTTAAAATGTAAGTACCAGAGTGCTTGTTTGTCTGATCTATTATTTACAAGACAATCTATTAGAGTGATATTGTGGACCGAAATACCTTCTCTTACAAGCTGGTAAAGCCCTGTTGGATCTGTGTAGCTGTGTCAGTTACACCAGTGAAGAACTTAGCTTTGCATTTCTATGTATTTAATGGATAGACTATTTTAATTAACCAAGCTCTAACATGCCTCTGTCATGACCTGGAAAATAAACTATTTCTGTAATTTAAATAAAGTGAAGATAGAGTAGCTGAAAACATAAAGCACTTTAAAGCATAAATAAATTCAGACAAATTCTTAACACATGTTAAGATTTCTGTTCATTGTTAATGTCTCTATTGCTCTACAGAGACAAAAGAAGTTAGGTAAAGGCTGTATTTTGCAGAAAGTCCTTGTAAAGGGGAGGTGTTCCAGAACTGCTCTGTGTTGTGTTTTACATGGCAGACAGAGGATAAAAAAATGGTGAATTCTGCATCTGTCACACTTCTGAGTCTGTCACTCAAAGAAAATTCCCCCTTCCCTTTTTAGGAAAGTTGCTGAAGAATGATGGGATGTGGCTGATAGCAGTGACCCATATTTAGGCAACATGAAGATTGTGACAGCATTAGCTACAGTAAGGGAATGCAGATGTAAAATCAAAACATCTGTTACAGTAACTTCAACTTACCCTGTCATTCCTGAATGTTGCAGTGTCATAACTCACATTCCTGCATCGTCTTGCTGTAAGAAGACACATCTAGCCTTGAAATACTGCACTAGCTTTAAATTAATTTGCTTTCAACTTTGTATCGTAAAATTATTATTACTGAAGCATGGCGGTTCATTTTTAGATACTAATAGTACAAGTAAGTGATCTTCTACTTGACAGATTGCAAAATGTGTTTATTTTATCCTTGATTGTGAGAATAATTTGATTTGCCTTAGCATAGCTATTAAATAGCCACCGAGAGATTGACTGCAGTGGTATGAAGGATTTCACCATTAATGGTTTTATGGGAGAGATTCGGAATATAAACAGATTTCATGGCTCTTCTCAACTGGAATTTCTGAATACCCCTCCTTCTCTACAGCCCTTCCATATTAGCTTGCCATGGAAACTTCTGTCAAAATGGAGCTTTCCTTGATTTTCCAGTGCTTTGTATCACAACGTGTTGCTGTATCACAGCATTACACCAGTGAGGGCTTTGGTCGTGGCTGCATAAATCACAGGGGAGCAGCGCCCTGAATAATGCACTGTACAGACTGAGGAGTGCAGTAAGCATGGAGCCTGGTCCTGCCACGTGAGGAATTTCAGAATGGAATCAGCACATTTCATTCTATTAATTTCAGAGAGGATCAGTCCCATTGCATGTACTAGGAACTGCCAGGATTCATTACAATTCCTTCTTTCTAGCAGTCACTCTTTTAATGATGAGCAAGACACAGTTCTGATAACTTATAGCTGCCACATAGCTTGAGTTTGGGTGTGTGTGCAGTATCTGTGCTTGGGCTGCCAGATCACACTGCATGTCCTGTGTTCTCTCTGGCTGCTAGAATAACTTATTATGATACTGGACTTCCAAAGAATATATTAACTTCCTGACTCTCTGTAGTAATACCATACAGCTGGTTCAAATAAACATTCCAAGCCAGTGCATTTTTCATCTTGGAAGAAAAAAAAAAAAAAAAAAAAAACCAACAAAAAAACCCCACGGCAATCCCAAAAAACTTTTGTATTTATTCAGTGCTTACTGTCATTGCCTTTGACACAGAGCACAAAATTAATAGTTTAAAAACTGGGAGTTGCTCTCGCGGCCTTTGCATTGATTCTCGCTTCTTGTTCTTCATTTACTTTGTTGATCACTGCAATCAGGAAGAGAGGGAAAACTGCTCATGGAATTAATTTTCTTGAGTTATTACACTATTCTGTCTCACTAAAACTTTAATGCTCTTTTTTATACTCTGAAGAAAATGTGTCCTTTAATCTAAGGCAGAGTCCATACAGAGAATTGGAGTTTCTCTAGACTTAGCCTTACTAATATAAAAATGCATCCACACTGATGCCAAAACATTACCAGGTAGCTATCACATGTATTACATTTCTGCATGTGATTAAAAATACACTATTTTGTTTGTCTGGCTTTTCTGTGTCAGCTCATTTATTAATATCTCACCTACAAGTAGGGCTGCTGACACATTAAGAGTGACATCTTTATGCAAAATCATTGTGTAAATTGTGTTTTGGCTGTGTACAAGGGGGAATGGTTTTAAATGAGACAAGAGAGGTTTAGGTTAGATATTAGGAGGAGGTTTTTCACACACAGGGTGGTGACGCACTGGAACAGGTTGCCCAAGGAAGTTGAGCCCATCCCTGGAGGCATTCAAGGCCAGGCTGGATGTGGCTCTGGGCAGCCTGGTCTGGTGGTTGGCGACCCTGCACATAGCAGGGGGTTGAAACTAGATGGTCATTGTGGTCCTTTTCAACCCAGGCCATTCTATGATTCCACAGTTCTGTGATTATATTTGACCACACTTATTGCTGCTGTATTACTACAAGCATGCTGAGTATTGGCTTAAGAGAGCATACACATGATTGAACAAAGATTTTGCTCCAAACACTGTTCACCATTAATATACTAATAATTCCCACCAGAGAAAATTAGATATCACACCATAAAAATCTTCTATTTAACGTGCAATTTATTAAGTAATTTCTTAATGAAAATTGTGAAATGCTCCAGATTGGATTTTATGTTTGTGCCATATTTGTGGAAAACTTTAATGGACAGACTCACAGAAAACATGGAAGTTGCTGCATGTGTTCACACTTCTCTGAGAGAACCCTCTGAACCAATCATGAAGAATGGTATTTGAAGTTGTGGAACACTAAGGGTTTGTCAGATACAACCATACAACCCCTTTCAAATGGGAGTTCTCTAAAGCTGGACTCTAGTTGTCATCTCTTCTCTGACTGTGGGTGATATGAATGAGAACACGTCCCTGATTTCAATGGGAGCAGGAGCAGATGACAGTTTTCCATGATTATATCATGCGTGAAGAAGGCAGATGTGTATGCAGGAGTTGTAATAAGGCATTTGGATGTTCTATATGTTTGTTACAGCCGGTGAATAGTGGACTGTATGAAAATAAAGAAGTTTCTGATTTAGACAGATTATTCTGGTGTCCTGCTATAAATTGTTTCTCATTGCTAATTATCAGTGAGGATTATGGGATCATTCCTATATAAAGCACTGTCTGAACAACACCCAGCAGTGAAAAATACTGACATATCACTGGAATTACAAGGTAGATGAAAGGCTGCTTTTAAATTCTGACTTTGCATTAAGGAAAACTATTTTGCATGTTTCTGGTTCAAACAGTCACAGAAATGTGCTTTTATCAGAGATCTGTTCCGTACAGTTTTCAGGTAAGGTAAATTCATCTGCAGTTTTATGGCTGGAAGTGGGGGAGCATTGTAAAATTGCAGTATTAGGCAAAGTGCAGAGGAACATTCTGAACCCCCAAATGCTGTGTTGAGGTCACACACGGTATAAATTAGGAGTCTCTGTTCCCACCCATAAACGTCTCAAACTTTCACTTCTGATCTGAAATTTTTGGTGCTTGAATATTATAACAGTAGCCACTGGAATTAGTAGATACTGACCCTTGTGACACAGGACAGGGTGTATATAACTGTATTCCTGACCAGGTTCCTGCTGCAAAGAAATTAAAGCTAGTCTCTGGCTGGAGCTCCTGTGTGCTAGAACTTTTCTGCAAACATGACTGTTTTTTAATTAGTCCATCAGCATAAAATACACATATGAAAATAACATTAGATTTAAATGCTTTTCTCCCCACTCACATGATATCTGTCACACTGTATTAATCAGCAGCAGGAAAGCAAAGCATAACTCTGTCTCGCTGCCTTCACATGGCTGGTTATTACCTATGAATGCCTGAACATCTAACCTGTATGTTTTCATCCGAGGCTGTAAGAAATATTTGTGGTGTTCTTTCTTTGTTGTTCTTCTTTTGTTCATATTAACTGCAAGACAAGGAACATGACAAGTGCTGAGCACCTATTTATGTGGAGCATTCAAGCAAATGGAGAGCTATAAATATGTATGTTTGGCGATAACACGGAGCTACAGCTAAGAAATTCCTGCCTGCATTTGTTTTGGAGATGACCACACAAAATGATGTTTTATAGAATTAGCAGTAAATGTATAATTTAAATATATATATACTATTTACATAAATACAAAATAATATAAAAATACATTTTTAGTCTCAGGTAGGAAAGCTCCACTTGAAATATTTCTAGACAGATGTCTCTGCGTCTCCCTATTCCCCAAAAGCCATTTTCTGCAAAGCCCTTTTAAATGTGAGAGAGGATAGAGTTTCGCAACAGTTTATTGCTAGATTTACAATGCTGGCAAGAAAGTAATTCTCAAAAAATGGGATAGTCTTCTCCCAGGAATTGATCTCTGATTGGGTTAATGGATTATACGGGCCAGACTGTGACAAGCCCACGCACAGCAGCGCTGCTGCAGAGGCACATGAGTAGCGGTCCCTTAGGAGACTGCTTCTGGCAGCCCAGCACTCCTACCCGCAGGGTAACATCTCCAACAGAGCAGGAGTAACACAGGGTCGTGCTCAGTGCTCCCCCTTATACAGAGCTAGGAAGAGCGGGCAGCACTGTCCCAAAGGCGATGCAAGCCCCCTGTGTGGGCTTGGTTAGGGAAATATCTAATTACTCCCAACTGAAGTGTTTGAAACTACCACCAGCAAGATGTATCAGTCAGCACACAGAAGGTTAATTGTCTCGCTGTGTATTTTAATATTAATGATTGGACTTGATGATGTTAGCTCCTTATACAGAACTGAAATTCACAGTGTGCACAATCGACGTTTTGTACTTCAGATGTACATGTTATTTTCAGTTATTTCTTAATGACTCATGTGACAGCAGCTGAAATGCTTTGGTGCATCCAGCTGTTTTTTTCTCCCTGCTGCATGTCGTCAGATCAGTGCATCCCACAGCTTATATCATACCATCCTGAGGTCTTCGAGCCCTTGATGCCGTGGGCAGCTGGATCCTGCTGCCAGTGACAGCAGGGTGAGAGCCTTTAGCCTTTGGAAGGAGGAGGAGCAGCCGTCCCTCATCTGCAGCCTGGAGGTTCGGCAGCTCCTCCACGTGGGTTCTGGTGTAGGATGGTTGTTGCTTCTTTGTCTCCAAAGGGCTGCTGTGCAGTACTAAAACTGAGCTGTGAGGCACCGGGGTGATGGCTGGGCTGGCAGCTCAGGGGGAGGAGACATTTTGAAGAAAGAAGTGGAAGAAACCCACCGGGCGGGCAGAAGAAGAGCTGGTGCTGAGGAGGCAGGGCAGGTGTGAGGCAGGGAAGGCTGGTGATGGGGCAGCCAGAGCAGCATGGTGCTGAGGGAGGAGAGGGGCCCTGTCGGAACAGTGCTGCTTTCACTTCAGGGGAGCTCTCACAGAATCACAGAATCCTTAAGGCTGGAAAAGACCACTGAGATCATCTAGTCCAACCCCAAACCGTCCCACTGTGCCCACTAACCACGTCCCTCAGTGCCACATCTGCAGTTCCTCAACACCTCCAGAGACAGTGACTCCATCACCTCCCTGGGCAGCCTGTGTCAGCGCCTGGCCTTTCTGAGAAGGAATTTTTCCTAATATTCAGCCTCCTACGTGTGGCTCCAAAAGACAAAGCCTTCATCCATGGCATTTTATCAACAGAGCTAAAGCCTGTAAAACTCAAAGCTTTTGCCATTCCTCCTGCTTAGGCAGTTGTGAGGGTAATTATTTTAGGAACTATTGGATAAGATGCGACCTTGGGTGAAATAATTTAAAAACAAGAGTACGGTGCTTTATTGTCAGATTTCAAATCAGTAGAAAGTTTTGAAATCAGCAGCCTTCTGGAATTCCTGTGATTCTATATTTATTCAATGGAAAATGTAAGAAAATCCCATACAGGAATGTGTAATCAAATCCTGTTTACTAAAAAGAACCTGAGGATACTGGTGGACAGTTGGACATGAGCCAGGAATGTACCCTAACAGCCCAGAAAGCCAACCATATCCTGGGCTGCATCCAAAGCAGCATGGTCAACAGGTCAGCCAGGTGATCCTGCCTCTCTGCTCTGCACTGTGAGATCTCACCCAGGGTACTGCATCCAGATGTGGAGTCCTCTGTACAGGAGAGACAAAGACCTGTTGGAGTGCATCCAGAGGATGGCCACAAAAGTGATCCCAGGGATGGAACACTTCTCCAACGAGGACAGGCTGAGAGAGCTGGGGCTGTGCAGCCTGGAGAAGAGAAGGCTCTGGGGAGAGATGATGATGTCCTGTCAGTATCTACAGGGAGCTGTAAGAAGGAAGGGGAAAGACTCTTTAGCAGGTCTGCTGTGATAGGACAAGGAGAAATGGCTTCAAACAAAAAGAGGGAAGATTTAGATTGGATGTAAGGAAGAACTTTTTTCACTAAGGGTGGTGAGGCACTGGCACAGGTTGCCCAGAGAGGTGGTGGATGCCCCATCCCTGAAGACATCCAAGGTCAGGCTGGATGGGGCTCTGAGCACCTGATCCAGTGTAGGTGTCCCAGTTCATTGCGGGGAAGTTGGACCACATGACCTTCCAACTCAAATGATTCTATGATTATGATTTATTTACATCATTTTAACCTCCATTTAAAATGTCATGTATATCTCAGATAGATTAATGCATTAAAACAAACAAACAAAAAGTCCTATAGGAAATGTTTCAACTAAGCAATTTATTTTGCTTGTAATTAATGCATTTTTACCTAAAGTACAAGTTATAAATAAAAATAAACAAATAGCAGGTAGTTTTTTGCTGCTATCACTCCAGAAACGGACAGTTGGGTGATTACAGACCATCAAAGAACTGCTGCACCACTGATCATTATCTTTTAAGAACTTGCCAGCCTTTCATCATTCAAAAGAAATGTGTATCAAAGACTTTAAATGTATACTATTAATAAAATCAACCTATTCAATGGTACCATGGCTGGTACTTGCAGCTCACACGGGAGAAGTCATCTTTTCTTTGTTGCTCCAATAGAGAACACCATAATGGGAAATTGGTAACCATATCTCATTTTGCTACGCGTATGTTTCATAGCTGCAATTCTCCCCTTATTTAATATCAAAATGAACAAATCATGTTTTATAAATCCAATAGTCTAGGCTGTACATTACCATGATAATTTTACTTTAAAACCAGACTTCGGATAGATAAGATGTATATGTGTACAGCCCCCATAGAGCTAAACTCAGATTTAATATGTTCTTGCCTGTGATCTTTGCAGTGAGTAGAATTCACATTTGCAGCATAACACTGCAAAATGTTTTTATGCATGTAGTGGTGCTATGATGGTGAACACTTTTGTCTTTGAGGAGGGATTGGTCCGTGCAGTGTGATGCTGGTTGTACTACGCTTCCATCAGAAGTACTGCAGAGCTCTTGGATCCTGCCAAGACTTTGAATTTAGCATTATGGTACTCATCTGCTAATCAAGCCTTTGCAGATAGCAGACAGACTGTCTCCAGCAAGCATGCATCCACTACCTAAACTGATCCATATAGTTTGTGTACCCATTTATCTTGTGTTTAGATGAGAATTAAAGAACCAGTCCTGCGGCTCTCATTCAGAATACTTACGTAAGATTGAATTGCTCATCTGAGTAGGATTTCCAGGCTGGGGACTGTGAGCCTCTGTAAATAGAATGCTGAAATTGTAAATAATATGAACCAAAAGCTAAATATTGTGCTCTGCCACTGTTTTCACTGAGACAAATGCTAATCATCATTAATGCATGTCAGAAATATGGGGATATATTGGCTTATACGAAAGGTCAGTTGCAGTCCGTGGTTATTTTTAATTCATTGGATTGTTTTCAGCAGGCGTATCTGTACGCAGGATAATCTCTTGCCCATTTTCTGCCAAACATCTCTAAATCCATCATAGATGAGAACAGAGCTGGAGGAAGAGGAAATGAACAATTTTCCAATTTATGCAATTTAAGAGAAATATTGGAGGGTGGGTGTCTTTAATGGCTGCTGGTTGGATGAAATAGAAATGGTCTCCTCCTTCCAAGCTGCAAAAGCCAAGAGACAGACAACAGAAGAGGACAGAGATGCTGCTTTTAGAGGGTTCTGTGGTCCTATGAGACAGGTTTTGTTGTAAATCTTCATGTGTGCTATCAGATTGGATTCCATGAACTGTAAAAGACTGTAGGCATAATTTTTGTTGCTGACTTCATCATAGGTTTTAACATCCTTTAGCTCAATATTTTTGGCGTAATACCTTAATAAGTTAAGAACATAAAAGAATTTCAGAAAATGAAAAATTCCAAGGTTGCTTGACAGCTTAATTGAGAATTTACAGATTTTAACAGCCAAGCTGATTATTCTAATTTTGTAAAGGACTGAAATTTTCCAGGTGCATGGCAGACTCACACACACCTGTTTGTTTTCTGATTTTCTATGGATACACTGCAAAGAAGAAAAAGGTTTCTGAAATCTGGAAATAGCAATTGTGTGAATTCATAAGGAGCACAATTTTTACAGTGCTCCAAGTGTTAGCAGAGTATCTAAGAGCTAGTTAATGTTGTATCAGCACAACGAGGAAGGTTTGTAAGAGTTGAAAATATGCTACAGATGTCATATGTTTGTTGTTGTTGTTGTTGTTGTTTTTGTTATTTTTGCTTAGGTAGTTATTTGTGCAAATAGAGCAAGTGTACAGCATATTATCATGTAGTGTGGGGGAAAAGAAAAGAGAAAGTGAATGATACTGCAATTACTGCAGGGCTGTGATAAACCCAAAATGCCAGATCATCTTCTTTTGAAAATGCATAGTTGTAACAGGTTGTCATGCAGGATGATCACAAGTCTCTTCAGTAGCAACTGAGATATATTGCTGCTTTATTAATATACCTTTTTTTCTTAAAATATGTATTTTATCTATATAATTGTGACACAAACCACAGGAAATGTGCAGAAACTTTTATATGATGAAGGAAAAGTAAGAAAAGAGAAAAGAGGAAGGAATAATTGTAGTCTTTTCATGCTTAGAAGGGTTCCTGGGCAGGTGGGCCGATGAGTTTTCTCAGGGCCCCACGTAACAGGCTGGATGTGGCTCTGAGCAGCCTGGTCTGGTGGTTGGTGACCCTGCATATATTGGGGGGATTTAAACTAGATGATCATTGTAGTCCATTGCAACCCAGGCCAGTCTATGACGATATGGTTATATGATTCTGTGATAACAGTATCCAGGAGAAGGAGGAGGACTTGGCCATTGTGAGTATGCTGATGTGCACAGCCCGTGCTTCTTTTTTCTTTTGCCCTGTGTAGAGAGGAGATGGTTGAATGGAAGAGCCCAGGGGTGGTATTTCTCAGGAAATGCTCTGTATGCTTGAGCCAGATGCGGAGGTCTGGGCAGTGACCGAACTGCACTCAGTTGCAGAGGTGTGACCTCTTCTGCTTCCACTTGTTAAGTGCTGCACATGAGTCATTATTTAGGGGCAAGCTGTTGTGGGTTGTTTTTTTTCCCCAAATAAATGTCTCTCATGGAACTTGTGAATTGCATGTTTGTGGAGGGAGAGAGCTTGTGTATATCCCCAAAATATTTTATAATGTATTCTAATAATAATGAAATCCCTCTTTTTTCCTCTGAAGACCCTTATGGGAAGGACAACTGGAAAACAAGATTGTGATTTCTCATAACACCCTTGGCCTGTCCTACTTTATAAGGACCAGTGGGGACACATAATAAAGCTAACCAACTGTCTTTGTACACTGCATGTGTGCTTTTAGATGCATATTACGCTTCTGTTTTACCTTCAATTTCCTAGGCACATGATGCTATAGGGAGTTAAGATAAAGTGCAGTCATCCATCCTGTTTTCATCTTGCAGTCTTACCATATATTAAACTCTCAGACCTCACAGTGTTCTGCAGGAGATTATCCAAGAAATGATAAATCCTCCGTAGGAGCCATCAAAGCATCATTGCAGCCACTAAGAAGACCTCACAGCTCTTTCACTGTCACTGCATTATTGATTAGCCTGCAAAATACCGAAGCTGTATTGACTGTAAATATTTAGAGATGAAGAAGGAAACATTGTCCTTGAAGTATTAGCAGCCCTCTCTTTACGGAGATCTTCTGTTGCATTTCTCTGGCTGTCTTCTGCCTATTGAATGCTGCACGGTGATGCATTCCATTCACCCTGCGGATCAGCAAAGCAGGCAGGTGGCTTCAGCTTGGTGGAGCCAGTGGTTGCTGAGAAGCTGGAAGAGGAAGGTGAATGCTTAGATGAAGATTGATTGGTTTTGCACGCACACTGGACAGAAATTATAGGAAGCAAAACTAATGACCTACTTGTATTTGTTTTAATTAATTTGTCTTTAAAAATCATCATAATGGCCCTGGCCATCTAGGCCACGAGGTCTGAAGCAGTCCTACAGGGCAGTGACTACCCTGCTGATAGCCAACATAGCAGCTAAAAGCTCAGCACATTTTGCCTCAGCATTCATGGATTGTCCTAACCCAGCTAAAGAAATATTGTGTGCAGGACTAAAAAACAAGACCTGAACAAATCTCAGCTTGTGGACCTATATAAAAGAAATCTGAAAAGGGACTTTGCAGCGAATAGCAGTGAAGTGCACAACAAAACAACTCCCTGCAAATTCAGCAAGTTGCTTCTTACTGTCCCTTCTCCAAGAAGTCCCTGCTGAGCTACATTGGAGCATGCAGGTGGTTTTTGCCTGTTTAGTGTACAGTTAGTCCTCTGCTGGTACTTAAGCTAAAATCATTAACACATGTCTTGTGTGTTATCTGAATGAAAAGAGAGTTCATGAGTTATTATTGCCCATTTTTTCTCCTTGCTCCTGCACTTCCCTGCTTCGATTACAAATCCTCCTCCAGGCATAAAGCAAGCTGGACACCTACAGTGCAGCTAAAGAGTTATTTGTTCCCTAGGTGGACACTAATGAATGACTGCAGTGCTGCCCTGAGTGAGGGGGTCCCCACCATTAAAAGTTTAATAGAAAGATCTGAGAAGCTGGGGGCCAAGAGGAGGAGGAGGGGACAGGGAGCTGTGAGTAACTCAGTAAGTGCCTCCTCTGTTCCTTTGCTGCAGTGGAGATTATACCATCCACTGGGACAGGAGCAACTGGAGAGAGGTCAGTTCCCTCTTCATTCTCCTTTTGCCTTCAATCTCACCACAAGCTGTTGAAACGGCAAAAATAAGTTGGTTTCATTCCACTGTAAAATCTTGGAAAGCAGCAGGAATATGGCCCATTTGAAAAATGAGCTAATTCAGATTTCCTTTCGCTTTTCTGATTCCTTATCCTTTTGTTTCCCTCCCACTCCACTTTGTTTGCTTTTTTTTCCCTAATCTCTCTCTCTTTTCTTAATGTCTTTTACTTTCTATGCCATTATCTTTCTCTACCTTGTACTTGTCAAGATTGAGCATAAAGGATCTTTTTTTTTAATGGTTCTCTCTTTAAATATTCCAGTGCCCACACGAATTTCTGCCTATGCTAAGTGATTATAAACTTTCATAGAGCAATGGAGATACTCTTGGCCCCTTGTTTTAACAGAGGTAACTATAAACATCTTCGTTTTTTCTCACTCCCACTGGCAGAGGATGGAGGTCTAATTTCATTTTACTTTTTAGTTTTTGTCTAGACCCAGTTTCTGTACTACTTGTCCATGTCTGGGACCTTATGAAGAAAAAAGGTTGATTATAATCACAGAGAAAAAGAATTCCTTTCTTGTGTATTACCAAGTTGTTACTCGTATCACTTACATAACCCTTATAAGAAACAAAAAAATTATCTTGAATACCATTCTTGTTATAATTTCAAGAAAGATATATTTATTGCATACTCAGGCCACCAAAATGTGTTGTGCCCCGGGGTACAGAAGGGTGCTGCTTGTGTTGCAAGGGGCAAACAGGGAACAGTGCCAGAACAGTGCCTTCCTTGCACTGAAGGTGTCTGAGAGTCAGAATGGTGCCAACCATAACCACAGTAATTGAGGGTTTTTTTTCATGATGGGAGTGATGAGGTCATAACCTCCCAGTTCCTCTATTTTGGCCATGGAGTTCTAGGATTGGAAATCTTTGCTAATCTTTTGATAGCTGCTAAAGCGTGTAATGGGAGGAACTGAAACAGAATGGGTTCGCCAGGGTTCTCCTGACCCCAACTGTCATCTTTCATACAGATCTCTTCTAGCAAGCAATGCAGGAGCAGTTTTAGCCTTTAAAATCATCCAGAAAGGAGCTCTGATATCTAAAATTTACTTTGGATATCTCTGAAACCATCTAATTAAGCAAAGGCCTTAGTGGTGTTTCCTATTCAACCTGTCAGAACAGGTTTCTTCAGATTACCATTTGGCAGAACATGTTGGATTCCTGTGTGGAAATATCTGGAGTGGGTCCAGAAAGCTTAGTTGGGCTTTCCTTTCTTGCTGCCTTTCCTGCCCTTCTCTTGAACATTTGCTTCCAGCAGAAATGTGGCACTGGGACAGATGTAAAGCTGGCTAGTGGGAGCACTCAGTAACTTCTGGGGCTCAGTCTGGTATTTTCAGGCAGATGTGTTTTCCTGAGCATGGCAAGGATGCAGTATTTGTGCTCTGATTTTTTTTTAAAGATTGCTCTAAAATATTTTTGTAATTCCATAGTAAACAGGTTGTACTTGCAGTCAATGTATGCTTCAGTGTTGCTCTGAATATAGTTGCTTTCCTGAGCTGAAGTCTATGTTCAGAACCAAAATCTAATCCTTCACTTCAGAAAATATGAAAATAGGTTGCTGCTCCCGAGAGCTCACACTGGCAATCTGTGCTTTCCTCTGTTCCATATTTTCTTGATACTCAGTATTATTTTAAGAACACTTCAGCATTCTCAGCAGGTGCAGATCTAAAACCTGCAAGGAAATTTCTCCCTTTCTCACCACAATAAAAAGAAGTGCTTGAGGGAAATACATGCCACATCATTATTACACTCCTTGGTGTTGTGCTCTCTTCTTATGCTAGAAATACATTCTTCTTCTTTTTTTTTTTTTTTTTTTTTTTTAAAGCTCTGCCTGAAAATTAAGGGTTTTTTTTTTTGTCATCGTTTCTGCTGTATTTTGTGGAAGTTGCTTCAAGTGACTTCCATAATGATCAAACTCTTTCCAATTATCAGGCAGAGCAAATAGGTTGCAGGAAACTGTAATGCAAAATCCCCTTATACAATGTCAGGTAAGATCTGAAGATCACTTCTGAGTCTACTTCTCTCTATTTGATTTTGGTCATTTTTTTTGTTCACAGATGCAGCCTATACTCCAAATTAGCATAATAGCAGTGGCTGATCAGTAGTTTTGTCACAAGTCACAGTGAAACAACATGCTGTCTCTCCTGACGTGAGTGCAGCTCTACTTCTTGTACTCCAGACCCAGGCAGTCCCATTGCCCTTTGGTAAGCATGGCCATGGAGGCTGGGAGAGTGCTTGACTTACAGGTTACCCAACAGTCTGCTATTAGCCACATCCCACATTTTCTATATTTGCTCATCTAGATACAGCCTTCTTTTTTTGTGTGTGTGGCTTGTAATATAAGAGAAGCCAAAGCTAAAGATCTGCAGATATCAGGAAAATACTATTGTTCAACCTTGTTCTTTGCCTTAAAATTAAGACAATCCTATTTGTGGAGATGTTCTTTTGGTGGTAGCACCTCGGATTTAACTATCAGACCGAAGGATATACTTTTTAGGAATAACAAATGCATAAAATCTTTAAAAATGTGATGAGTATGAATCTAAAAAATGGAGAATCTATAAACAAGCAATTGAATAAAAATACCTCTGGGTTCATTATATTTGAAGAATGAACAGAACAGAAGTTTTCATGCTGCTGGAGGAAGGCTGTCTGTACCTGTTTCTTCCAACATTTTGAATCCTTCAGAAATAATGCTTTTTATGGCTTGATGTTTGCAGCTGCAGAAAATAAAGATTTTGTAATGCAAGTTTTATTCTCCACTTTTAATAATTTTCACAGCAATATTGGATTATGTTAGTTATTCTTCTATTTTAGTGCCCTGGTTCTGCTAGGGACTGAAATGATACTTTTCTGAAGAAGACACATGGAATCTTTTGGTGGGAGGCAGTATCTGAAGTAGAACACCATAAGCAGTACTTGGCATCTTCGTATTCTGGAGGTGGAGTCAAAAAGCCTCTTCAGAGGACAGGCACTCAGACTTTTCCATTTACAGAGGTAATCCCCGCTGCTCTCTGCTATGATGGCTCACCGGTTGGTGCTTTAGCAGTTGTTGGAAGTCATTCGTGCATGGCTCTTTTGCTGGTCCGTGGGTTTCAAACAGAGGTAACATGAGATGTTGTACATGTTCCTTTCATTTTCTTAAAAAATGAAATTCCTTTGAACTCTTTTGTAAAACTGCAGATGAAAAACTCCAAGATTGAATGGAGAAGAGCACTGACAAGAGGTGCCAGTGACAATGCAGCCTGACCTGCTGCACTCACCTGGTCCCTCTGGGCTGGATGAGCCTTGGACATCCATTGGCAGTTCCCGTGTTCCTCTCAGGCACCTGAGAATCAGAGCAGTGCTCAGGGTCAGCACAACTAAATGCCTTATTTAGTTCTGGCCTGTAGTCAGATTTTGCTACATTTAAGTGATGGGAAGATGTTTCAGGGCCCCAAATCTGTGCCCAAACATATCTTCAGTGTAGTACTTGCCATTTCCACCCCTTTGTGCACACCAATTTTCTCATACAGCAAAGCAGATGGGTGTACATCACAGTGCTGTGCGTTTGTACTCCTGCATGCAGAAACCAGAAGTGGTGCAGCCTGGGAGCTGTTCTGACACTGCAAATAGCAGTGCTCTGGCCATCATGTCCCACCAAAACTTTAAAGCATTCTTCAAATGATGGGCTCTGGGTTTTCTGGGCAGCAACCATCAGACAGAGCTCCACAGAGGTGGTGGAGAGTGCCAAGCAAAGGATGTTGTAGGGCTTCATGAAGATCCAGGAGGGCTGTGAAAGAGAAGGGGAAAACACCTGCTCACGTTTGAATGTGAGAGTTGGTACTGGACAAAGCCATGGACACTGATTTAATATAAGAGGAGGTGGAAAGTAAATTTTGATAAAATAATAATGGGAATGCTAGCTTTCCTTCTGCTACGTTCAGTCACCCAGGGAGGTAAATGTAGCTGACCTATGTGAACACAGGAAGGTGCTTTTTAAGCAGCCACCTTACACTGACCTTGAACATACTAATAGGGTGACTGTGCCGTGATATTTAGGAATAACAGTTTGACTTGCACGTGTAATGGATGAATTAGTACCAGCCATGAGGAGACTGTCTTAACACCCATCTGTGAATGTATTTCACAGAATCAGAGAAAAGCCTACCCGGTTAAAGCCCACTATGAGGGATCAGCATTTCGGACTGCCTAAGATAAGGTAACCCGCTGTTGTCACTGTTCACTCGGCTCTCTTTAAGGCCGCTCAGGACGTAGTTTTGTTTCGTTTCACTCAGTCGGGCAGAGGAAAGCGGCGCGGCCGCAGTGCTGGGCAGCGCGGGCATCACCCGTGCCGCAAAGGTGCAGAGCAGGGGCAGTCTCTGTGGCGCAATCGGTTAGCGCGTTCGGCTGTTAACCGAAAGGTTGGTGGTTCGAGCCCACCCAGGGACGACGGCTGCACTTTTGGCTCTACGCCCCCCCCCCGCCGCCAGCCGTCGTTTTTGACTGTGTGCGCGCGTCGGGAGGATGTGAGATTAGCGCTGGCGGCTGTACAGGCGCCGCGTGTTTCTGAGCAGGGGGGCCCCCGGCGGGGAGCGGCGCTGGGAGCAGCCGCAGCGGCAGCCGAGCCCGGAGCCGAGCGGTGCCGGGGACTGGCGGTGGCCCCGCCGGCACCTCCCGCCTCGTGTCCGCGTCCCGCCGCGGGAGGGGCGGGCCGACCGAGCCCCGGTCCGCGCAGCCATCGTTCGGGCCAACCGCATTGCGGCTGTGCCGACCCCGGCTCTGTGCCGGCTCTTTTTATTCGTTCTTTCCTCCTGTAGCGGAAAGTGCGAAGGAGGATCTCCCACCCGAGGTGCAGAACGGTGATGAGCGGTGACGCGGTGCGGGGTGGACGTGCTGCGGGAGGCACTGCGCTTACGGAGCTCCGGCACTCGAGCTGCTAACGTGGGTCGTAGCCGAGGTGCGGGAGGCAGAGCCGTGCGTTGCTGAGTGCTGCTGCACCCGGCTCTCGTTGCTGTCGGCAGCGTTCACTGCAATAAAAGTCAAAATGCACAAACGACTTTTATTTTTTCTCTTCCTGGCGGACGAAGCTTTGCAGCCTTCACAAGCGGTGCTAAATTCATCGGGGAGGAACGGCGCCTGGGAGCTTCGCAGCACACAGCCGGCAGCTACGCGGCCCCGCGTCGCTCCTAATCCGGTGCCACAGCAGCTCCCACTGCTCGCTGTGCCCGCACGGAGCCGTTCTGCATAAATGAAAGTGAAAAGTAATTCCGTCCGGAGCTTCGCTCAAACGTGTCAGTTGGGAGTTAGCACCTCCGCCGTATCTGAGCCCGTGACCGGATCGAAATGAGCGCTTCGGCCGTGTGAGGCGCGGCTGCCTCCCGAAGTGACTCGTGCGAAGTCCACTGGGATGTACTCGCAGCTCACAGAGAACAGAACTCACGTTACAAAAACCTCTTCGCCCCGTGACATCGCATCTCACCGCCGCTGTGAGTGCAGCCCCGCCCGGGAGTGCCTGCAGGTACCAAGGCGACGCAGCCGAGCTGCGGGGAAGGGACGGTTCTTTGGGGGTGCCGAAGGGTCTTTTCAAAATGACCGCCGGACCCGCAGCAGTCCGTCACCCGCAAAGGTGCCAGCGGCTCTCGCCCCCGTACAACAGCCCCGACAGCGGCAGCTCCCGCCCCTCGTCCGGGACCATTGCCCGTCGGCCGGGAGGGGCGATTCTCTCCGTGGATGATGACGTGATGGGCGCGATCTCCGCAGCGGCCACGCAGCGCCTGGAGCTGCGCACCCCGCGTGGGGCAGCGACCGGAAACGGGGCGCGAGTGCGGCGCTCGGTGCTGGGGGATCGGGACCGTGCGGGGACGTTCCCGTGGGCAGGTAGGCAGCGCCCGTCCCGTCTGCTCGCTGATGTACAGAGCTGTGGGGAACAGGAAACGTGGTACATTTCGGGAGAAGACGGGGAACGGAGCTTTGTGCGAAGGTGAAAAAAAAAAAAAGTAAAAATAGAAGTGGGCGAAGCTTTGAGTTATCGGCTGTGCAGAGAGCTTCCAACTGCCGTGGGGTATACACATCGTCCACCTCCCTCTGCCTTTAATCCAGGGACTTGCATTCAGTGCAGGATACACGCAGTTCCAAGACCAACAGCAGCCTCACCATTCGATACTTTTAGCAAAAAGACGTGGCACCGTCCGAACTCCTTCCTAACAAATCCCGAAGCGGATTCCAGCGTTAGCGTTTTTCTGCCCCAACCCAGCCGTTTCCAGCGCACATTTCTAAGCGGTGAAAGGCTCGAAAGGTACCGGAGCGGTGCGGCTCAGAGCAGAACACGGGCCCGACGGGCACTGGCACCCCGCGGCGGGACCCGTACGGCTCTGCGGACGGCGTTCCCGCGGGGCGCGGCAACCGAGGGGACACGGACACGAAAGGCCTCTTCCCCCCCGCCGTGGACAACCCGGCGGGGAGAGAGCCCCGAACCGGGAGAGCCCTTCCCGGGGCTTCCCGCAGCCTCCAGCGAGCGGCCCCCGCCGGGCCGCCCCCGCCTCGCGGCGCTGCCATTGGCCGCTCGCCCCGCAGCTGCTCAGTAGCAGCCCCGGAGGGGAGCGCGGCTGCCTGCGCCGGAGCACCGCCGGCCCCGCGGGGCCGCAGCTCCCCCGGGGCGAGCGTTGTGCGGGGCGGCGGCGCAGCCGTGTCGTGCGGTGTCGAGCCGAGCCGAGCCGTGCCGTTCCGTGCCTCGTCGGTGTGAGCCGTGCCGTGCTCAGCCGTGTTGCTCCGTGCCGAGCCGAGCCGTGCCGAGCCGGCGGCTGCGGCGCATCCCCGCCTTGGCAGCTGCGCGAGACACCCAACTGAAAGCGGCGTCCGAGGATTGCGTCGAGGTCCAAACTGAAAATACGGAGGTTTTTAAGGAAAGCCCTGTGAGCCGGTGGCCGATATTTAATGACTCGTAGGGGCCGTAAAGATGTGGAATAAAACACTCCTCCTGTTAATAAAGACGGGGCGCTAGAATATCTCAACAAGAAAACTGTAGAGCTCCCAGAAAGGGTGCAGAAAACAGCCATCTTGAATATTTTAATCTCTGGCAAGTGTTTCTTTGGAACAAAATGGATGTTGGAGAGAAGCAGCGCAGTTAACATTGTCGGAGCCTCCCGCGACCAACGGCAGTCGAACTCCGGGCACGGAGCGGGCGGGCTGAGCGGACGCCGCAGCCTTTCAGCCGCCTACAGTGGCAATAAATAATCATCGGGGAACTCCGTGCTCTGGAAATCCCGCACTCCTCTGAGCGACGGTTCTTTTGTAACGCGCGGTTTGTATCGATCTCTTCGCATCGATAGAAGTCACATGTGATGCCGTAGGATCACCGTCGGGGCTCCCGCAGCACCGACGGGCGCTCGGCTCCGACCCGCCCAGGGGCGGCTGAGGCTCCGTGCCGAATCGCCCCGAGCGCCGCGAGAGGCGCCGAAGGCGAAGGGAGTTTTGGTGCCGGGTGCCCGGGGGCCGGGTCAGGCCGGGGTGGACGGTTTGTTCTGTATTCGTGATACGAGCCAGTTATCCTAAGGATCCATTGTTTGCCCGTAAAAATCACTCTAGGCTGAAATTAGCCTTACAAATTCCCGGGATTTTTTCCCTCTTTTACTAAAATGGATTAACAGCTGTCTTTTCTCTCTTTTTTTTTTTTCCTCCCCAGACTGATGGTGAAAACAAATACAACGTGTTTTCAGATGCTTTTTGTTTTCATAAAACTCCCAAATTGTGTTCTCTTTCTTTCTTTCTTTCTTTCTTTCTTTCTTTCTTTCTTTCTTTCTTTCCTTCCTTCTTTCTTTCCTTCTTTCTTTCCTTCTTTCTTTCCTTCTTTCTTTCCTTCTTTCTTTCCTTCTTTCCTTCTTTCCTTCTTTCCTTCTTTCCTTCTTTTTCTTTTTCGTCCCAATTTTGGGGCCCTTTCATGCTGATTAGGCCTCTCTAAAGTTAAAAAACCATTGTCTGAAGGCACGAGTGTGAGCAGCGAGTGCCGGAGGGCGGCAAGGCAGCGGGTCAGGCACAGGGCTCGGGGAGGCGTCTTGGAGGCGTTATTTATTTAGTTAGGTCCTTTTTGCTGTTTGCTTACTTTGGACCTGCTCCTCCTGCAGATAAGCTCGGCAGAAACAGCTCGGTGAGAAAAAGCCAAAGAGAACTAATAAAAATAAGGCAGAGATGGCTGGGCAGCATCTTTAATCTGAAGATTAAAGAACAGGACTACAAGGCAGAACTGCCTGATTTTATTGACTTACAGGCTTCCTTAATGTCAATTTAAGCAAAATCTCTTTTCCTTGGTGCTAAGAGTAAGTCTCCTGTTAAGATCTGTATTGTTCTTCTTGAAGTTTCTAAGTTTTCAAGGCAATGTTAAATGGCTGCATACACAGTTCCTGGTAATTTCAGTCCCTGAATACAGATTTACTTTCTGTATCTGAACACTTTTGCTTTTATTTCTCCATGCCATATTTTCTCTTGCGGATTGATGACTTAAAATATATTTAGCATCTGTTCCATAGGCATCCTGATGTTTGAGCAGTGTTCCTTGAGACTGCTGGATCAAAAGGCACTATGAAGCCATGCAGCTTACAGCTCTTTTCCAGAATTGAGCACATGGGAATCTGAAAGGGACCGTGGTATGAAAAGCAGCGAGCAGAACTGCTGCAGTCTGAGTGATAACCTGCGTCGGGGCAGAACTGCAATCTTCTGTTTCTGTAAGAAAAAAGGAAGAGCCCAGATGGTGACAGAGCTGCTGAGTTCTGGAAGGACATCTCATCCTAAAGATGAAATCAGCATTTTGTTAGCTCAACTTGTTTCTGCTATCCAAGAACAGGAGGCTCTCGGCTGCACTGAGTAATATTGGGAACGTGGGGAATGCTGTAGGAACAGAGGGAGGGCATCAAGTGAGTGGAAAGGTTAAAGAGCTGCATCAACCTGTCATGAAAGCCCGATGTGGGAAAGGTACGTGGGATGCCAGGGAGGGTACAGAGTGCCAAGAAGGGGCTGAGGAGATACATACACCTCTCCATTTTGTTATCAGATGTGAAAGGCAAAGAAATGTGATCAGAACACATAAGTGAAAAATGACTTTTTAATGAGGACTGAAGAAAACAAAAAATACAATATTATCTTCTGTAAATAATAAGTTTTTATTCATATGGTCTATTTGCTCTCATATGCCTAAAACACTGCTACATAAGACAAAGTCAGGCACTTATCTCTGCTCACTGCGACATTCATTGATCAGCATCAGGAGCTCTGCTAAATCCTGAGAGCTCAGCTGCACACTGACATGCATAGGCAGATGGACAGAGAAGGCTGTGGGGCTGTGCCCATCCACACCTTCCAGCAGGGCACAGGAAATCTGGCAGCTTCCACATCAGTGAGGCCAAAGGGATCAGTGAATCTGTGCTCACTGGGAACGGACAGGGTGCTCCGATCACTTTTTTTTCTGCTAACAACTATTAGGTGTGTGTGGGAGCATTGCTTGAACAAGCTGAGTGCTGTTAGTAAAAATACCTAATTAGGAATCAGTGTGCTTAGATCAGTTGTACAGCTTAGAAGGTGACTGTGAGGTGATGCAGTAACGTGGCAGAGACAAGTTTTGGACTCCTTATTATGGATTTCTTGCAAACATTTCTGGTTCTCTCCTGGTGCTCAGATCACTTCTTCAGCTACCTCTGGTTCTCCCACTTGGATGAGAATGGGTGCTTACAGGGGTAGCTGGTAAAAATTCAGACCTTTGCTGTTATTTGGGGACATCATCTATCCAACGTTGTTTTTTTCCTGGATGAATGAAACATTCTGAAACTCACAGCTTGTCTTTGCTGATTGGCCCCTCTGCTTCCTGGTGCTGGGGTGGAGGCTGTCCAATGCTCATGTGCTGCTGGGCCTCATGGAACCAGAGTTAGGTGCTCCGAGCAGCAAGGAAATGTGACACACTGAGCTGAGCACGCAGGGGATGAGGATCGCACAGCCCCTGGCAGTGGGAGTACAGCAGTGAGCGGCCTCTGCTTCTCCCTCCCAGCAGCTCCCTCACTTGGAACTTGCTCCGCTACCTGCCTGTGTTCATCGCTTAAAAAATGAGGATCTTCTGCATGCCCAGCCTCACTATTTCCTTTTTATAATCGTAAGAATCAGCACTTGCTTTTTACTGCTGTCACATGCTTTAAAATCACAGATACACCAGTTGGAAAGGTAATAATTAGGAGCTACTTGTGGAAAGAAGATAAGATTAGCTGCAGGAGAGATTTGTTATTAGCAAATGAATAGCCCCATTTTCAGGATGTAAGAGACTCATACAGATTGCCCGCTGGACAGTTTTTTAGTTTCCAGTTTGCATTAGCACTGAAGGATCCTTTTGGGGCCTATTACCCAGCTTTGGAAAGTTTTCTTGTAGTGGAAAAAATTGTAAGGGATCTGGAAATGAAGCCTCATCTGGCCAGTGGGTGTTCATAAAGTCTTTAATGACTTCAGCAGCCTCGGGTGGGATGGAAACCGCCGGGCTGCCTTTGTGGAGGACGCAGTGTGCAGTGCTGGGTGGTGCGGGGTGCAGCCCAGGGGTAGGGCACTGGGCTCTGCCTGTGGCTCCGTCAGCACTTCTCTTTTGTGAATTTTCTGCACTACACTTTGCAAGGGAAACAAATAAAAGATTATTTCTAATTATTTCTAATTGTTGGGAGCTTGAATTATGCTTAGAATGCTTTAGGTTTTCCTACAGAGGCACTTTGTAATTCTACATGTGTGACTTTCATGCTGTCCTTTACAGTTCTACAGAAAGGATACATTCCTTTTTATTGAAAGTGCTTTCAGTTTAGTTTGTGTTGCTTTGGAGAGCGCGTGTAGCTAAAATCACAGCGCGTCTGTCTTAGAACTGTGCCTTTGCTGTATTTGTTAAGGTGGCTTTACAGCATTTCTGGAGCCTTATACATACCTGAGTAGTTTCTGTGTTAGACATCTGTGTGCTGTAACTCAGGGCCAGCTCTGCGCCTCTTAGGGGCAGCCCAGCTGCGGTGGTAATGCATGAGGGACGCAGCTAATTTATGGTTGGTTTGACAGCAGCTACAAAAGTGGAATGATACGAAAATAATACTCATTCATTTTTAAAAAGCCCTTTGGTGATCGGTTCCAGCCTTGCCTGTGTGGCACACGGAGCAGATGATGTTGCACTCAGGCTGGTGGATGTCACCGGCCACCACAGATTGCATTGCCCTGTGAGACCCGTGCTGATTTTCACTGGCCGTATTTCAACCGGTTTCCTTGTAAGGACATTTAGGGGATGGTTGTCTCTGCCTCGGGGGCTGAACGGACTGCTGCTAGAGGTGAGCAATGCTGTGATACTTCTAGGAAGATAAGGCTTCAGGAAAATTCTGCACGTTGTCATTGGCTGGAGGAAGGCTGGCTTTGTCACTCAGCCATCGGGCTTTGCCAACCATGTGCCTCTGCAAGATATGCGGTTTTCTGCTCAGTGCTGGGAGGAGAGCTGAAAGCATGAGGCCAACTGTAACCCTGCGTGTGCTGGGGAATTGTGCGAGCTGAGCTGCAGGAATGGGGTGTCGTTGGTTATAGGCTGAATCCCATCACCTCTCTGACCCTGACTTTGCTAGGATTCCCTTTGAAAGAGGAGCAGGTTTTGGCTGCACCATGACTAAACATGGAGGAACAACGAATTGCCAAAGTGATGTCCGGCTGTCCAGACACTCAGAATGGATGAGGGCATTGGTGTTTGGGGCACACTGCTGATTTAGCCAGCAATTCCAATGGCTCTCCTTGGTCTTTTTGCAAGGCGGATGCAGATGCTGTGCCAGATGTATTTATTTCTGCACAGTATACACTGTGCTGCTGTGCCAGTCATGTGAGCACACAGCAGCTGGAGAGGAGACTGGTGAGGCTCTCTGGGAAGGCAGAGTTATTGCTAAAGACAACACCTGCAGGGACACACACAGTTCTCAGAGGCAAAGCCCGCCAAGCCTGAGCCCTCTGCATCACAGGCTGATGGGTCTGAAGAGGAATGAAACCTGTTTGCTTTTGTGGCGATGGCTCTGTGCCACATGCTCACTGCCCACCACGTGCCAGCCCATCAGGGTATGGAAATGAAAGCACTCCTCCCCGTGACCCCCATCCCCTCTCTGTGCTGCTTTCAGGGTGCTCAGAGCAGCCCAGGGCCAGGCCAGGCAGTGCAGTCTGGCGATCCCTGCTGCTCCTGTCTGTGCTGAGCTCTCTGGAGCAGCGTTTCCTGCCGGGGAGCAACACGAGTGCTGTCTCTGGCAAGATGAATTCTCTCCTTGCTTCCCCTCTCCCACTCTTCATTTCTCCCCTCTCTCTTTGCAGGCTTTGGCTTCCGAGCTGCCCAGTTCCCTTTGTGTGCCCCCTCTTTTTCTCTTCCTTTCTTCCTTCCCTTTTCCCTGTTTCTTGTATTCTCTGTTCACTTATTTTTCTCTCTATTATCTTTCCTGTCCTCCTCTGCATTCTTTCGATCCCAGCAGGGCTCACGCATACAAATTGACCCCCTCCCAGCCAGTAATGTGATCGAAGCTCTTTGTGGCTCCTGCTATCTCTATGGTAACTATCAGGGGGGTCTCAGAGTGGTGGCAGACCCAAGCACCGGCCCACATACTGCTGTTCCTGCTGGTGCTACATGCTGACCGCGTGGACCTGACTGCTCATTTAAATCTGCTTATTAGTATAAAAAAAACGCTGGTGTCTTCGGTGTCTGCTGAACGGGGGCACTGACTGTGTGCTTGGAGGATGGCACGCATTTGCGTTTTTAGGGCTTTGTAAATGGTTTCTGCAATTGGAGCTGCTTTACTTGGCTGGTTCAGTGTTGTTTTCTGACCGTTGCAGAGTGCTGTGCTCACCATTTGGTGGGATGTGGAAACATGGGTCATGCTGTAAAAATGGGTGTTGGCATGGCAGAGGTACCATTGGCTGTGCAGCTGCCATGGCTGCCACCAGCACCAGCTGTGAGCTTGGCCAGCTACAGACACAGTGCTGGGTGCTCCCGGTGCCCTGAGCACAGGATTCCTTTGGGCCTGGCACACCTTGCAGGTGGCTGCTGCCATGAGGGCATTAAAAATGAAGCCGTAGGTGAGCACTGCCTCAGTAACACATCTGCTTGTCTATAGCCTTTCTGTGGGTGTGTGGCAACAGGCCTCATGCTGCAGGGGTAAGGCAGTCACCTAGAACTTTTGGAGAGCTGAAATGCAGAACACAATGTTAATTTAATTTGGGAAGTTGCTATTTATGCAGTAGATATGATATTAAAACATGAAACGTGTTTCTTGTCAGGACTGTAGTCTTTAAAATAGCTGTGGAGTTCTTCTTTGCCCCCAAACAAATTCTTCTATAATATGTCCAAAAAAGTGATCCTGTTTCTAAGTCCTCCAGTGAACTCCATTAGTTACATCTGCATGTTGGCAGAAATAACTGAAATCTTTGGTTTTATATATAAATATATTTAATTTTTTTTTAAATTATTATTATTATTTTTTTTTCTTCAGGATTTACCTGGTATCTTACAATAATTTCTGTTTAATTTATCACGTAACTTCACAGGAATTTCAGAACATGGGAAAACTCCAACCAGCCATGTGATATCTGTGTGTAGGGCTGCAGCACTCAGCATGTGCAATGCCACTGCATTAAAATGCCACTGCATTAAAAGCAGTGCCACTCCGAATGCATCCGTTTGCTCAGATCCTTGAGAAGAGTAAGCATCGGGAGATGATTATTAGCTTTATTGCAGCCTTATTAATTGTTTAGCTCATTTAGATGCATTTCGACTGTGAATTTCACATCTGCCGGCCTTCCAGTGAAACAACACCTATGAACTGCACTTTTGGTGAAGTCCATCCAGCAGTGAAATGGTTAACACTGTGGGCATTTAAGTGCTCATAATTAACAGTCCATTAAGATGAATGGAGAAAGTTCTCACTTAGCCATCCATTGTTTAATTCGGTCTGTTTACAGACTCAAGGAGGCAACAGTGTGTGCGCGCACATTCCTGCCCTTCCGCACCAGGGGAGCAGGGAATCACGTCTTAAAATAAAGGATAGCTTCAGGTAATAAATAAATAAACAAACGAGAGCTTTTGGAAACAGGGGGAGATCCTCAGCAGCACAGAGCTGCTGGCACTACTGCGAGAAGGGTGTCTCGTTCCGGAGTAATACGCCGTTCCCTTTTAGAGGTTTGTATTTTATAGGTACCGTTTTTTCCTTGTAAATGGTTATGAGTGTAATTAATTATAGGCAATAAATCATAAGCGCGTCCCACAGCTGCCGGGCACCCGCTGCACGGCCCGGCTCACAGGCGGCTGTGCCGGCACTCCGAAGGGGACAGCAGCAGCACTCACTGTCGCTGGCATTACTCTTTGTTCTGGCATCACACTGCCTGCAAATAATGTGGCAAATGCCACGTGTTTTAATTAATTATTTGAACATCATAATAATAACTATTATTATTTTTTGGAGATGCTGTTTTGGTCTGAAGAACAGGGATGTGTGCTCAAAGATAACCTCAGACTGCAGCCTCAGGACTGTGTATCCCCTGGCATTGCCCTTCCCTGCTCAAGAAGGAGCACAGCTCTGAATGCCTTCCAGAGCTTGCCTTGCTTGTGCTTTTATGTCTAAGTTCGAAATTTAAACATAGGTTCATGATTATTATTATTTTTTAATTAACATCAATGCTTTTAATAGGAAGCGATGTTAATTTTGGCAGCATGTGGCTGGGTACATCTCAGGCTGTAATGCCTTACACATACTAACATGTATGCACCCAAAGGGGCCTAGTGCTGCTGAGATGCTTTGCAGAAGATCTCTTTTTGGCTGGCTGTCCTGGCTAAGCAGATACAAAAGAAGAGAAACAGCACTGTTTTAAAATAGAGCATTCAAAAGCATTGCAGTGGCTGGGCTCCTACACATATCTCTGTGTAACACAGATTGCCCACGTATTGAAAACAACATGACTGAAAACAGCCTGTGTGCATCCAGAAAAACTGTTTTTAAGAAATGAAATAATGTACTGATCAACAACGGAGACCAGGATAACATAGGAGGCACACTTGGAGACTGCGTTAGAAGAACAGTGGAATTGTTACTTGTTACAAATGAATTAAGAGTCCATATGAATGTTGGCATCTTTCCTTATCTCCTTATGCACTCTCTTCAGCAGAGCAAGCATGGGAGTGCCAGCAAACAGACTGAAGATGGACAGGGCTGCTCACACCCAGCCCCATGGGTCTGAACCGTGGCTCACGGCCTGTCGGTGTGTGGTGCAGGTCTGCCTACACGAGGAAGTGTGTTCTGTGCAGAAAAGGCTGTTATGATGTGCTGCTGTGGAAATGCAGCTACTACTATAACGTGATGTATAATGAGCAGGGCAGTGAAAGATGATGCTAAATGATGCTGATACCATCGTTTCAAGAAATTACAGTGGTTTTCTAAGAATTATAATTGTCTCTAATGACAATTTGAAGGGCATGCAGAACAGCATATTTTATGTGTGTTCAACATTTGGTTTCCAACTGCTCGCTTTATTACATGCTAAGAAAGCTTCTCTGACAGTATATGGCACTGAAATAATTCTAAGCACGTTTTGTCAGTATTTGTAGTATAATAAATGGACCACTGCGTGTTTTTAAGACAGTGCAGACAATTGACTGTGTTCACGTGATGTTTTCTCATGCTACTGGACACTCAGGTGGACACAGTGGGGCTTTAAACTCTCATTTCAGGTCAAGTGGCCATTACTTACTGCAAAGTGAAACATGGTAGGGCACCTGAGTGGGTGTGCACGGCCGCCAAGGGCCTCTGTCAGTTCCTCTTCAAGGCACACTGAAGCTCCTGTAAATTTATCTGAGCAATGCCAGCCACTCATTTCCCAACAGAATGACAGTAGTCACCAGGAATGGAGGCCAGGCATGGCTATCTTGTTGGTTGGGTTTTTTTAAAACCTTTTTATTTTTTCCAAATGTTTTTTAAATCCCATCTGTTTTATTCATAGCGTAAAGGAAGGAAGAAAATCAATAATTGGTCCCCAGTGAACAGGAGCTTAATTTTAACTGAGATCTCGGTGTTTGCATGCCTGGGGGAAGGGCCGCAGCAGATGCTGCTTGGGAGCCTGCAGAATGGATGTCATTGGGAAGACTGTGCTTTGAGGTGAGGAGAAGCCTGTCTTGAAACTCAAGTTAAAGAGATTTTGCTTTCTTACGCCAGCTTACTTCTCCTTCCTGCTAGAAATAGTGGTTTCTGAAGAAATGAAGGGATAATAATTTTTTGTCTTGATAAAGAAATGAATGATGATTTTGTGTCATAACATTTTTCTACATTTGTTCTGAACAGAACTTTAGCTTCAGACCCTGTGGTATATCTAGTTTACGTAACATTTGGATTTGTAATGTGTGACCACAAGTGAGTGAAGAGCAATTTGAAATATATGGCGATTGTAAATGCATCATCTACTCCGCCAGACTGGCTGATGGGCTATTTGAATCTTTTCCTAAAACACTTGATATGGAAATTTCTGAGCAATTGTTGCCATACTATGAACTAGCTGTATGGTTTGGCATACATGGCTTCTCTGCTGGCAGCACCAACTGTCTGGTCTCATTGGGAAATGTAGTGATCCATGCTGATTCCTGGGCTTTGCGAATTGCTTGTCTGTATGGTCAGACACTGGAGGAAGATCAGAGCTGCAATTAACCTGTTTACAGTTAAAGCTTGCATGCAACTCACTCAGAAAAAAACCCCTAACCTTCAAAACAAAAAAAGATGGAAAAGTCACAGAACAAGAGACTGAATAGAGAAAATCTGGTTTTAACTAACTATAAAATTGGTTGCAAATGTTTTCCAATATTCCTAGCATTAATGTGTTGGTGAGTATAATGGAAGTGCTCTGCAAGTGGTGTGGCTCTCTGGGGAGTACACCAGTGGTGGAGATGCTGTGTCTGCGATCATGCAGCCCAGTCCCTGTCAGGAAGGACATTCCATCAGAAAGGATGCTCCACCAGTAAGGATGTTCCACCAGGAAGGATGCTGCATTGGGAAGCATACTCCACTTGGAAGGACATTCTACCAGAGAGGATGCTCCACTTGGAAGGATGCACCAGGAAGCAGCAGAGTTTGGGACAGTACCTGGTGGTTGCCTAAACAGAAGCATCTATCTTGGTGCAACTGAATGTGTTTTAACTGTCATCTGCTGCTTCAATCAAATCAAGTCATTTGTGCGTCCTCACTTTGAGACACTTCTTCCCTTTGAGTCACCTTGTGGTCTAAAATAGCATTGTGGATCTCACTATGGACTTTCTCTCCTGCACATCGCTTAGTGATGTGCACTGGACCACTCACATATGGATCCATCTCATACAAACAAGTCAGCTGCTTTTCCAGAGGGATGCAGCGTGCATGGAGACTCAAGGAAAGTGCTGGGGTGAGGTATTGGAAGGAAGCACATGCTATTGAACATTGCCATTGCAAACATTTGGCAAAGCTTTTCTATGGGGCTGGAATGACTGCTTAATTTTAATAATTGATCTCCAGTTATTAGCTGCAGCTGAAAGTGGTGACATGGTAAAAGAAAATGTGTTGGCATTTCCACAGCAGCCAGTGTTTGAGACTATAGTTTATTACAGATAAACATTCAAAACTCTCTGGCAATGCTAAATGTTTAAGTAAGTGACACTGTAGATGTACAGTGTATATTTGCCAATTTAGGGTGCAAATTTAATTTCAATCATTTCCAACATAAATGAGCAATTGATTCCTGTGTGAAGCCAGGAGTTGCTCTTGATCCTTGGGATCTCTTCCAGCTTGGGATATTCTATTCTGTTCTATTCTGTACCAAAAACGCTGTGGCAGAATCCTGCCCAAACTGAGGTGTTTCTTTGGGAGTAATAGGAGGTGACTGTTTAAAAAGAATAATGTTTCCTATCTGCAGAGCACTGTTAAGCAGTAATTCTTTTTTTGTGAAAAGCCCCAACCTTTACCTTTGATTTAAAAATCAAAACTGAAAAAACATTAAGGCTTTGAAAAATGTTCTAATAATGAAGCGGAGCAAATCATTTTAAAAATAATTTACTCAGGGAATGTAAATAATATAATAACTCTGATCTCAGCTCACAAGAGTCATACATTTTTAAATTTCTTTAATTAATATCTATATTTGAATTATTATCTGATTAGAATGTTTGATGCTTGCCTGCAGTAGCTCTTGGTCTGAGTTGAAGAGCAGCAATCAGCTCTGCTCCGTTTCTTTGGCAGATGGGCATGCAGGCATATCACCAGAGATTTCTACGTGTGTGATTTAAAACCTTAAAACCACATACGTTCAGCACTACTCAGTTGCAAACACAAGATATCCCACAGGCAGGATACCTCCAAGCATACACCATTTTTGGTTACTGAGATGCTCAGATGTGGCTTTCAAAAACGTGAGGCCCATGTGCAAACTTTTTGTTAGCGGGGTGAAATCCTACATGCACATGTTGGGGTACGTGTGTGAGACCCCAGTAAGCACAGTGTGTGGGCAGCCATCATGGGTTCTCTCTGCACTGCCATCTGGCCAGGTAGCACGTGCTGGTATTTCAGCTTCAAGGATGACAACAGTGGTACAGAGTCACTGCAATGCAAATCTCCAAAGATACTTATACTTAAATAGTTCATTTCTATTTAAATGATGCGTATTTAACTGCAAA
This sequence comes from Lagopus leucura, assembly GCF_019238085.1. Lineage (NCBI taxonomy): Eukaryota > Metazoa > Chordata > Aves > Galliformes > Phasianidae > Lagopus > Lagopus leucura. Next base: position 33,366,459 of record NW_024962334.1, on the reverse strand, counting down.
TGATATATTTAAATATGTTACCATCTGGGAACCGTATCTAAGGCCATATTGGAAAGGTGGGTCAAAATAGGACTTTGAGTGCTGGTCTCCTAAATCCCACAGAGGCTGCCAAAAGCTCATCCAATCCTGCTATGGATTCTTGGTACTTTACCTGCTGTGAAGGATCACACGACCAAACGCACATGGTTTTGATGGAATACTCTGCCAATACACCTGGATAACCTGGAGGAAACCTGCCCACAAGGTCCCTGCAGCAGGGAAGGAGCTCGGGGACAGCTGCTGTACTGATGATGGCCCCAGCTGGATGCCTACCCTGCGTCTGCTGTGGGCTGTGCAGCAACTCTGCACCAGTGTGAGCTTCATCTTTTTCTTTGTGAAAGAAGGAAAATAATTATATCAGGCTGTAACACTTGGTCTCAATGACTACCTGGGACCTGTTAGGATCTGGTTAATTTTACTCTTATGGAATAAGTTGCCAATGGGGAAATGTCTTTGTAGTGCCATGCAGTTTGATGTTTCACTCATGTCTTGAACGTGAGGACATAACTTCTTTGATAATTCCTCTTGTAGGAGAATCGCACAAGAGAAAGAGTGCTAAACTGGATCTCTTGTTTCTGCCTTAATTCCTGTCACTTCTCAGACCAGCCTACATCACGCTATGTGCGCGTGCAGTGCTGCTGGTAGGTGCTTTGGTTCAGAAAGCTTCTACTTGCCTAACAAAGTAGAAACATTTACAGGACTCATCACGGCTAAGTAATAATTTTAATGGGGCAGTTAATTAGCTCCGCTCTTTTCAGGCAGGAACATTAAAATTTAATGAGAATTAATAATTTCATAAAGCGTGGAAATATGTTGCCCTGAGCAAAATATGGTAAAGCACATTATCACAAACAGTCATTTTAAATGAATGTAGTGACATTTTCTCACATTGTTGGATGATATATAATATTTGTATGTCATTACTTTAGGTAAGGTAGGTATGCTGTATACATTAAACGGTATGTTGATTTAAGAAACAATTTTCAAAGCCCCTATTGTAATTGTGATTCTGTGTCGCTGCTGAATTTTTCTCCATCATTTTAAAAGCAAAACTACCGATCACCTTGAAGAACCATGTAATAGCAGCAGGATTCCATTGGCATTGGCTGTATTAGTGTGAGTCAGATCTCTCACGCTATTTATCTGAACAGAATAAATATGCTACGTATTTGTGGACAAGATGCCACAAATGAAAGGCAGAAAATGTTTGTCAAACAAATACATTTGGGGCTATTTTAGTTTGACATAATTTGACAACACACTAAGGTAACAAGCAACATTTCATTTAAGGGGATTTTTTTCTTCGGTATTTTATGTTAATGGTTAGCTACAGATTTGTGTCTAAGCTATTGTCTGCAGTATGAAAGGAAACCATTTCTCATTGCCAGATTCAGGGCTGCTTTAATCTGACCTGACTTCCACTGCCCATCACCAGGTTGTACCCATGTCCACAAGAGGAGGGTGGGATCTCACAGTTATAGTGAGGGTTTTAGAAGCCCCAGAAGAGGAAGGAGAGAAAATTCTTCCTTGTTCAAGTCTACAATGTTATTCTATATATACTATAACTGGTGATGCCTATTCTTCACAGAGTTTCTTCTTCTGTGCTTGAATATATATAATATAATACATGTATGACATTTCTTACTGTATTATTTGCAGGTTAAAATAGTAAACCAGTAAATCTGAGAAGATGATGGGTATTACAAAACTAGTGTTCTGAATGTGGCCAAGGCTTGCATGCTGAACAAATACAACACAAAACAGAGGCACCCAAAAATCAACTTGGTCCCAATTCCCCATTCCTGTGGTGTGGTGCAGTTTATGTAGTCCAACACCATTAAATAGGCAAAAAACTGGGGCAAGGGGGCAGAGATTCAGACTGTCATAACTTCCGATTTCATTCCTGAAAGAATTACAGCCTAGGTTAAACACACCAACCTGGAGGTTTCCAGCCACAGGGGCTGGGCTGTAGCACTGCAGCATTAGATGGTGGTTTGTGCGGAGATCTGAATTCCACTTGCTGCAGCAGTACCTCGACAAAGCACAGAAGGACCAAACTATTCAGCTTTGCTCAATAGGGCAGCCCATTTCATTCCTTAAAAATGCAGAGAAGCAAGATGAATCGTTCTTTCTTGCTGTCTATTCTGAACAAAAAAATCGTGAGATAAAACCTGGCTTGAACTTCAAAGGCACAGTGTGTCTCTCAGCACAGACGTGAAAGAAAACCGGCCAGAGTAGTCTTTTTTTATAAAAATTAACATATGGGAACTGTTGATTCATGGCCTGAACCACTGATTGATCACCTGAGGCAAGCACTGAGTCAGCCCTGGGAGCACAGGTGAAGGTGATTCAGCTTGTGATTGGAAGGAGGGAGCCTGGCTGCGCCTCTCCTAGACCCCATTTAAGGGTTGACTGCTACTCAGGAAGGATTTCTTTCTCGAGATCCTTCCCTTATGGAGTATTTCCTCTGAACCCATGTCTCTGGATCTAGGTGAGCACTTCTTCCCTGTTTGTTTCTTTTCCTATTATCACTTTCCAGTGATAATCTTTCCAGCTGTGACACCAAATGTGGCAATTGATGTTAACTGTTAAAAAAAAGAAGTTACAGATTTTTTTGGCATTCATAATAATATATATAACGTATGAGTTAGTAATCAGCAGTATTTACAGATATAGGCACAAAATTCATGGGAGTAATTGATGTGAACATTCCAAGTGTTGGCCATCCAAACATACAACAAAGCATGATCTACTTTCATTGTTTTCTATTAAATTTTATGACTATTAGCAGTAAAGGGGACATTTTTTCAGCCTCTTTTTCATCTTGTAAGTATGGTGATTTATGTCACAGCATATAGGGACTGCATGTGCAGGTAGCAGGCAGTTGGCTCTTCCTGTCCATCCTGCAGGGCTCTCTGCCATGGGAAATGTTGGGTTTTCTATTGAAGGGTTGGCTTTCACCAGCCCCCATCCTCACAGGGGTCAGCACTGTGAGGAAATGTTCTTTTTCGTTTATGTATTATCCCAGGCTGGATGTGGCTCTGGGCAGCCTGCTTTAGTGGTTGGCTACCCTGCCATAGGCAGGGGGGTTGAAACTAGATGATCTTTGGGTCCTTTCCAACCTGATTCTATGCCATGGGTCTTTCTTCACAATGATTATTAGAAAAAGGAATGAAGATAATGGCTTTTCTTTTTGGCTTAACCCAGACCTTTTTTGTTATTTTAATGTTAGGTTAGAATTTAGTTGGAGTGTAGCATCAGCAATCAACAATCAGCAGTTACACACTTCTACATCATCATATTGTAAGATCTAAAATCTGCTATTTCATCCCTCAAGATATTAGTTCTTATTGCTGTATTTTATTAAAAATTGATGCCAAAGTTTTCTTTTCTGCATTTGGAAATCCTTTCAGTCAATTAACAGCAAAACGTAAAGCTTTACATTTGGTGAGAGCTACTGTAATTATATTTACTTTGCAGTTTATTGCCATATGCTTAAAGTGATTGTATGTTTGTATTACACCTAAAAACTTCATTAAAAGAACATTAAAACTGCAAAGTCTGGCATTCTGAAACTAAGGAAATGATGGAAGTCTGTTTTCCTTCGCAACTTTAACACTCTGTAGGGAAATCAGAATGGCTTGCTAGCTGGTTAGGCTCAGAATGCAGCACAGAGGAGAGGCGAGCGCCCCAGAGTAGGATACCAGCCGATGTGGCAATGGTCAGGGAGCCTCTCTGCTCATAAGTGAGGGTGCCAGCAATGGGGGGCGAGGGACCTCTGGGCTCCTTGCAGAAGAGAAGCACCTCACTATGTTCCTTGGTTCAAGTGGGATCTGCAGCATGTAATTAGCAGCTGTGCTGGGTTCAGCTCCTTTCCCCATGGGGCAGCAGGAGAATCTCTGAGACTAAGGTATATTGCTGGGAAAAGCTCCACTATTCTGTACTGCAGTGACATTTCTGTTTCTATGGGCAGTGTGATGCGCTGGCTGCTACAAAGCTGCTAGTGCATTTTGCCTTGGTTACAAGCGCAGGAGATAAAGGTAGCAGTTGTGCTAGGAATAAGAGATGGGTGCTTCTCTAGCAGAGTGCTAAGGACTGTTTTCTATTTAACAAAAGTTGAGATCTTTTTTTACATTTCAAGAGAGGCTCGGGAGGCACGAGGCCTGCTTTGATCTAAGCTCACTCTTTTCTCTTTTATGTTCAGGTGTAGCTTCAGATTTGAATATCCTGAGGCTCTTCCGTTCTGGATCCTGGCTTCAGTTCTGAGGCTGAGGTTGGTGTTGGCGTACAAAGGATCTGCAGTGAGCACACAGCTGCACAGGTAATCTCTCCCTTTGCAGTGGGCTGCTTGGAAAACTGTAACCCAGTGTCCTGGTTGGAAACAGCAGGGTCCAACTAAAGTTTGTGAGATTGAGGCTTATTGAAATCATTGAGAGTTTGTGCGTTGCTTTTAAATGCTGTTTCTGTGAGCACATAAATCCCACTCGGCAATATTGTCAAACTGCTATTTTATGCCGTGTGCCATGTGTAATGGTATCTGATGCAAGCCTACAGCTTCTCCTTCAGTGTTTCAAACAAAACTTCTGGATGAGTTCTTCAGATGGTTTGTGCTGCTCCTTTTGCTTTAGGGGAAATATGATGTTTTACACTGTTTAAGGAGAGGTCTCCCTTCCTAATATTATTTCATTGGGTTTCTTTCACGTGGTGTTTCTCTGTTTCATTTACATTCTTTTACTGAGAACCTTAAATGCTTCCCTGTAAACATTAAAAAATCCACTTGTATCTTTAGCATCAAATATAACAATAGAACTTGTTCTTACATCTCTCCGTGGTACAATATAGAGGCATTGCCAAAAGCTATCTGCTATCATTACAAACATGGGAATGGAGGACATATATAAACAGAGAAGTGTAACCTCTTTCTCCAATAAGATTTTATAATAGCAACAGTGAACTTGACCCAGCGCATTTCCTGTAGGGATAAGGTGACCCGCAGGGGTTAATGGCCCGTGGCTTTGCCTTGGGCTATCATCTCACCCAGCCAGTGATTAATCCTGAAGAAATGCCCTTTGCTCCCATCATCATCCCTTAAATGGAGCCTTTAGAATTCAAAATGATTTTGGAATGGAATCTACTGCTGCCCTGCACTCCTTTCATTGCAGGGAACTTTACTGTAACTGCTTGTCACACTTGCATAAATAACCTTCAGAGAGGAAAGAAAAAAAAGATTAAAGGACTGGCCTAGAGACAGGGAATAAAACTCCAGTGCACGCTGCCACTGCCAATAATGCTCCAATGGCAGGGTGGTGCAATAACAGGGGGGTACAACTGCTGCAGCAAGTGGAGGAATATTTGCAGCACATAAGAATTTTCTTGTGCAATCACTGACTGTGGTGTATTTTCAGGCAGAAATGTGTTACATTTTTGATTGTTTACTTAGCTGCTTTCCAGACGTATTCTGGAGAAATGAGGTTATTTTCATAAACTGATGATGGGAAGGTCCCTGCAATGGGAACTCATGGTTTGAAAAGCTGTATAAGGAATTGGGTTATTCCCTTAGACAGACAGAATGCAAAAAAGGCTGAGAATATAGAGACTGCATTATGATTCAAAACAAAGTTTCATCTCATCTGCTGCATTCTCCTGCACATCCATCATCTGCAAATTGTATCTCCTGGCATAGAGTCTCAGCCATTTTTGGGGCCTATTGCTCATATTTTATTCCTCACAATGCAGTAAAGTCTGTGTTAGTAGAGCAATCTGTGATCTTACTCACTTCCTTATTCCCTTCTTACACCAGCTGATAGAAGTTTTCATACCTGCCCAACACTGAGATAGACATGACTGGTACATGCGGCTGTAGGAGCAGTTAATTCTACTTGCAGGCTTCTACATCTTAATAGACACAAGTTTTCTAATACAATTTCAATCAATGAATGTTCCAAATTGGAAGTTATTGAAGATTAGTGCCGGACAATTAGTTGAAAGTAACAGCCCTGGAAGCCAGAGTGGCTGCTGTGCCTTTGTTGTGTTTGCCAGAAGTGTGACATGAAGGTACATAGTTGGATGATGGGACTAGTAGAGCAGATTGACGGTTGGACTCAATGATCCTGAAGTCTTTTCAGGATGGGATCTACATGATGGAATCTAGACCTGTATGTACTTAGTGTTGCATTTGGTTTTTCTTGTTTGTTTAAATTTAATCTAGCCTTTCACCTTCTGCAGGAGCCAGGGAAACTCATGCCATGCTATTGCTTTGTGCTGCTGCTGGGCCAAGGCTGCCATAGGGACAGATAATGAGAATGCAGTTCTTTGGCTTGTTATTCCTCTTTCTTAATAGCAGTCTCAGTGACCTCACTTGTGCTTCACCCTTAATTGATGGTGTGTCAGTTAAGCCCTGAGCTGGCCAGAGGATGTGTCAGACTGTGTGAAGATGCAGCACCTCTCAGGATGCCGTGGGAGAGCTACACTTGCCAGAAGGTGCAAGGCAGGCCAGGGAGTTCTCTGTCTGACCTGCTCTCTCATGTTGTGAAATATTTTCCCCATGCTTTTCCTCACATTTTCTTCATATTCCAACATTGAGATAACACCAAGTACAGTTTTGTAACAATAAGGGGAGATTCAGATTGGTTATTAAGAAGAATTTCTTCTCAGAAAGAACCATGAGGCATCAGAACAGGCTGCCCAGGGAAGTGGTGGAGTCACCAAGTCACCATCCCTGGAGATGATGCAGCATTGGTGGTCAGTGGGTGGCTGCACTAGATGATCTTAGTGATCTTTTCCAACCTGGATGATTCTATGATTCTTCTATGAGTCTACTAACTCAGTGCTGTTTGTAGCTAAAGATATTCCCCCTAAGTGAAAAATAATCATTTAAAATAATCTGGAAAAGAAAAAAAAAAATGTGAGCACTGTTGTTTTTTTTTTTTTTCCCCTGATGCCCAAAGAAGGCATTAACTGTGCTTGTGATATTTGCCTTTTTTTTTTTTTTTTTTTTTTTTAAGATATATCCTCTTGCTTATATTTCATGAAGAATCTAAGCATGCCAAGCTGCTGGTTCATAATCATCAATAGTTGTATCTTTGGCTCTGAGATTTTGTTTAAGAAAAGCGTTGGCACACATGAAACCTAAGTGTGCAGAAGACTGCCACAGTAGGTTGGCTGTCCATCCTGCACTGTTCTCTTGGAGGAAGGTATGTGAGGCAGTCTGAGGTGTTTACTCAAAGGCAGTGATGCTCTTGGTTTGTTTCATTTCTTTCTCATGTTAAATACATGCCTGAAAATAATTTGATATGAATTCTGTTAAATTCTCCCAAATGTTTTCATTCTGAGTGTGGACAAAACCTGGCACCATGGAAACAGAAACCTGATCAAGACCTCTAAATTCTATGATGGTATAAATAATGGTAATAATTTGAAGCTCTTTGAGTAACAGAACAACAGAGCAGGGTTTGGTTTACAGCCCTTCTCCATTCCTTGTCTGTATGCCTAGTGCTGCAGATTGCTTTTTCACATATTGCCTCCTGCTAGTAAGAACGTCATAAATGCCCACTTAAATCATAGAGCCATTTGAGTTGGAGGGGACTCTTAAGGATCATCTAGTCCAGCTGCCCTGCGATGAACAGGGATACTGGCTAGGCCTCAGAAACTGACAGTTTAATCCCTGTATAGGGTGACAACTTTGAGAACCTGAAGGAGTGGAGACTGTGTTCCTACTGCGGCTTAGTTAAGGCTTTAACTTGGTAGTACAGAGACTGGACAGAGATTTGAACTCAAACACATCACTCTGTAAAGAGAGCAAACCCAGTTGGTTCCACAATGCTCCTCTGTGACACTGGAGAGCCTAAGACTCGCCTGAAATCCCACCTATTCAAAACCCAGGCAGAAGGGAATAAAGCAGATTTTCAGAATTTGAAATCAGAAACTTTTGTGACTTTTTTTTTTTTTTAAACAAGATTGTTCCTGTTCAGCTCGGTGTGTTGGAATTCATGGCACATACAGATGGTGTGGCACATAAGTGGCTTTGGCACTTACTCCCTCCTTCTCTTGTCTCTTTGCACAAAGAGTTCAAACACCAAGTATTACTCAGAGTAATTTAAAATGAAGACCTTTGTTGTTTTGAGTAATATTCTGCCCTTTTGCTTCCAGCGCTTTAGCTGATCATTGTGACCTTTCCTTTTCTTAAAGAGAGGCACAGGGAGATGTACTGCTTTTGCTGGCAGAAGCAAACTGCTTCCTAAATCTCCCACTAGAAATGTTTTCCTGTGGCAAAGTGATATCTGTACCATTCTGTGTTACAGAGGCTCTTATGCACTACGGAAGGGGATGGAATGCACAGAGAGAGGTTGTGCACAAGAGATCCTTCCAGTGCAGCAGTGTGGCTGGTGGCTATGTGTATTCCCCAAATTATTTTTTTCAACAGAAGGGGAGCGGAAAGCCTTCTGGAGTAATTCCTGTTTGCAGAGGTTTTAGTGCAGCTGCCAAGTAAGGGCAGTGGAGCCAGGATTGTTCCACAGAGACCTGTGGCATTGTAGCAGTGATGTGGCCATATATCATCAGCCTCTGTCATCCCTGATCTGTGGCCCCTCATATGATAACACAGAGCACTGCTGCTCCTTTACTGACTTGGTCCCTGGTTAATCAGTTTGTTCAGGTTTTGAACGCTGTATTCAAGCGTATTTTTAACAATGAAAAGCTTTCTGTGTTAAAAGAAAGGTCCTACGTATTTGAGTCACGTTCTTTTCTTTGCAATCGTTTCAGTTTTTGAGTTACTTGATTTGTAGTAGCTGTGGCTCATTATGAGAAGTATTTGTCAGTGAGGACGCTGAGGCACGCACAACTCTACATGTGAAATTTAATTATGGGCATGGGAATTTCCTGTCCATTCCCTTGAAATATTGCTGCTTAAAATTTGATAGACTGAAGGTTTTGCAAATTGAAAGAGAGAACCATGAAGGAAGATAGACAGAGGGGTCCAGAGATGTCTGGTGTCTGGGGAGCGAAGAAAAAAGCTGGGTTCCCTTATGAGCAGTGAATGACCTTGAAGCTATTGGAACAGAGGAAAAAGAGGACACCCTAAAGACACAGGGATGCATGATGAAGCCTGATGGCAAACAGTGAGGGATGGGTCCTTGGTGAGGGCTGGGAGAGAAGAAAGACGGTGAAGTGGAGTGAGAAAGGTTAGGGCTGGAGAGAGATGTCTGGCCAAGGAGGCTTTAAATCAGGCTGTGAGCACAGGGTGTGTGTGTGGATATTCAGTACAAGGCATGCTGAAAAACAACAGGATAAGGTGGGAGTAATTTTTATTTCCTAGATTTGCTTTGTGTGTCTGTCCTAAAGTCAAGAATATTCAGGGCAGAGATAGTGGCCAGGTTTTGCAGCTTTTGCTCCAGCTGGAGGTCTAGCATAGCTGAGGGGGAGAGCTGCCTTCCCTCTGGCTCCTGCATCGCACAAAATGGATGGCCAGGTCCCAGCAGGAGCACATGGCAGTGTTCCTGGCAGTGCAGTTCGTAACCCATCCAGCATGAGAACGCGTTTCTCTCCTCCTCCTTGTGAGCAGAGCTCTGACCCCTGATTCCTCTCTGACCACAGCATGCTTCCTCCACTGGCTGCTTTTCACCTCTGAGCATTCAACAGATTTCAGCTGAATGCTGTTAGCTTGCTGATGGAGCTGCTGCCACTTGTGGTGCAGCTCCAGGGAGCTGGATGCTGTCTCCACGCTCTTGGGATCAAAACTATCAAAGTACAGGCAGGCAGTAGGGAGCTGCTACACTGTCTTCCTCAGCCTGCAGACGGTGTTTAAATGGCGATCTTTTGTCTTAACAGAATGCTAAAACTAGAAACTCAATTACAGTTGGTTTGCATTCTTAACAATTTCAGGACCTGATCATTTTAGCAAAACATTTGAGCAATGAGTCTCTATTGAACTGGTAGGCAACTACATCTAAAAGATAATTCTCAGCTTCTATCTTGTTAACTTCAGGTGTCTCTCTCAGTTGTCAGCATTCATTGGCATGTAGGAAATTTAAAATGAAGGTAAATACATTTCACTTTATATTGGGAGGGGGAATAGTTTTCCTGTGTTGATTATATTGCTTGTTTTCTTGTTTAGGATGGTGGACATTCTTGCTCTCTTGTTTCAGACTGTGGAGGAGGTGTGCTGGGTTAGCAGTGGCTCTCCCTGATAGCATGCCCAGATACTCAATTGCATGGCCAGAGCTCCAGCTGAGGGCTGCACAGTTCTGTGTAGCTAACACATAGAAACTCAAGAGCTATATTGTTTAAAATCAGAGATAACTCCTCAAAGTTAAAAAAAAAAAATGTTTTTCCATTTGGACAACTTTCTTGATTTATAACTTTACCTACAATCAGATTTAAGACTGTAAGCCCAAGCATTGTTTCTGGAGGAAGCAGAGTGTGGACTGTTTACAATAGGAGCTGTTAGTAGATCCAGCTGAAGGGTGGAAATAAATTCATGCAATAGTGCTCCATTGTGGGTTTTTTTCTTCAGTGCTATCAGACATTGGACAACAGGATAAAAATATACAACCAGTCTTATTTGCAACTGACTTCAACATAACACTTCCACCATAGCCTGCATTGTTCAGTGCTGGAGTTGCAGTCTACTGATGTGCAGATAACGTTGTAGTTCCACAGTAATAGCTCTGTTTATTGCATACTCAGTTGTTAGGAAGTGAAAACTTCAGAAAACTCCAAGCTCTGAGGAAAAAATAGTGCAGACATCTCAATTATGCTTAGCTCACTAGAATCTGAAACAAACAGAAGTTAATTTCATACTGGTATTGAGTTAAGAAAGCATCTCTATCAACTTAGTTGCAGTCTAAGAACTCTCACACTTCTAAGGAGAGTGAGAAAGGGACTTAACAAGAGAGAGGAAAAGTGAGAGAGAAGACTTGATGTTAGGTCTTAGCAGTGAAGAGGAAGAAAGAGCAGCTCACTGTAGATTGCAGCAGCTACCTGAGTGGGGATGGGGTCAGAGGAGAGAAGAAGAGAGTCTGGGAAGAGTAAAACACTTAACTGTTATTTGTCCAAGTGGTAATGCTGGGATAAAATGTAGTACTGTTAGTGTGATTCTAACATGTTTCCAAGCATCAAACCAAGCTGACTCACTTGCTGTCAACTGTGATTCTACTAAACTCCTACTAAATTGGCAAATGAAAATAAAAAATGAATAGTTAGCACATAAAGAGCTAATTTTTATGCTGGTTGACCATATGTTCTTTGCCATCTCAGAGAAATAAAGAGCTGAAGAGTGTAAACAAAAAAAAAAAAAAAATTGGCCAGGTTCTGCTTTTTTAATATTTTCTAGTTCTGCAGGCATGCAGCATTCTGACAGCAGATTGGATTCAGATCTCGATTGCATGGTGTAGAAGCAGATTCCTCTACTGATTTGCATCAGGGTAACATGGAGTAGAATACAGATCACTTATGTGTTACACTTTCTTCTTTTGGGAATGTGATTTACACAGAGAAAGGCAGGTCAACTTATTGAATACTCATCCAGTTGCAGTCCTGTTCCAGGGAATATACTTAGCTTATAGACTTGTGGAGTTATTCTGTGTTAATGCCAGGTAGCTTTGTCTTTGAGCAAGAGTTCTAGCTGCATTAATATTCAACAATCTTAAAAGATTACAGTAATTCTTGGACTGGAGGTGACAGAGGTGCAAAAAGTATTTATAAAAATCCAACCTAGGCTAGCCCAAGCTTTTTGGGGCTGCTTTTTGGTCAGCTTTGGGGCGCCTGTGTAAGCTTGTCTCTGGAGCTCCATCAAAGCAGTGTTCTTCTCTGACACAGGTGGTCTGACAGATTATAGGGTGCTTGGGCATGCAGAAGTGCTTAGGAAGGTAATATGCCAGGTGATGCAGCCCTGGCAGCCTAATCTGACTCATGAGCTGCTGCTTTGATCTGGCCTTTGCACTGCACTCGTGTGCTGTTCTGTATTTTTTAAACATTGATAAATTTCTCATTTTCGTCTGCATTTGTGTAACTTGTGTAATCAGTATGAAGTGACTTGAGGTCTCTGTAAGTGTTCCATAATCCGTGCTTGGGAGTTGTGTCACATTGATTAGGTGTGATGGTTTAGGCTCATGCGATTAAGGTTTTTGTTTATGTTCCTTGCCTGAATGAGAATTCATACACTTAAGGCAGAAGCAGAGAACATTAAGTGCTGTCTTCCTGCCTACTCTATTAGGGCAAACACTATATTTTCACATGGGATCTTCTAGAATGGTTTCTTGTTATTTGCAAAAGGGTTGTGGCTTGTTTTTACTTCCCAGGTTATAGTGCAACTTTGAATTAGCCATTATCAATGGCTGCACTGTTGGCTGCCTCTGTTAGCTGCACTTTTCCAGTCTTACTTCAATCTGATGAAGAAATGCAAGCAAGGCCATTTATCACAAAAATTAGGACAGAAAGAAGCTTACCTACGGTGAAAGGGAGCAATAGGATAACACATCCTGGGATCTAACAAGATGAGAGCTAAAAAAAAAAAAAAAAAAAAAAATATCATGTACCTGACTTGAATGGATTAGCTAAAAATCAGCCTCATAAGAATATTTTGTTACAACAAGAAACTGCTAGTGGAATCAGATAGTCTTTTGATGCTGTTACAATTCCTTTCATAGACTGCACAGACAGGCCTGGTCCTCGAGCACATCTGCCAGTGGAGCAGAGCTTTTCCCTACTGTTCCAGAACTCTGGACCTTCCTATTCCCTTTAAAGAGAATCCCTTTAGCATAAAAGTCACTCTTACACAGCCACTAAGCCTGCCATACAGTTCCTTTTCCTACTACATGTGTTTGACATCTGTAAGAAATACTGTTGTACATGGTTTGAATATACAGCCCACCACTCAAGCCGTGCAGAAAATCTGGAGGATATGGCAGGCGCTCAAGGCATCTGAACAGAACTTTTACTGTTTGAGAGGTACATGGAGCTTTAACCAGAATGATCTCTATTAGCTGGAAAAAAAAATAAATTAAAAAGTATTTCTGTTTTAAACACTTATTGGTGGGCTCAGTCAGTGATTTGTAGAATGAAAGCAGTGAGACTGAACAACAAATGTTTCAGCAGTAGAATTGCAGCTTTTCAAATGTTTAAATCTGGGAAAAATCCTTTGATTTCTTCCTGTGCTCCATAGGAAATGATAGGAACCATAGCAAATCATTAATTCCAATTTTCAATTCGTCAGAAAATTTCCTGCCTTTCTGTCTGAAGCAAATGGATCATTCCCCTTCTGTGAATCAGAAATTTAATCTGTGATTAAATTTTCTATTCCTCTCTTATTAAGATCAATGTTTTTCTTTATTAAAAAAAAAGTTTCCCTCTTGTCTTATATTTATTTACTGACAAGAGAAAGACGATATAAAATAACTCCAAGAATTATAAAGGCAACATAAAGCCTGAGAGAAATACGCCCAGCTCTGCAGGCATCAAATCCCTGGGTAAGATTCTCCAACCTGGCTGCAAAGCAGATTACAGCTGCACTATTAAAGGTGAGTTCCCAAGGGGCTTTCTTCCCACATAAGCTAACTGGAAAGTAGAGTGGTGGGGGGAGGATGGTGAGGAAAGAAGTGGGCAATGTTAGGAGATCTGACCTGCTTCTGCCTAGATGGAGTAGCTGTAGAACCACGTCATGGTTTAAGGCAGCAGTCCTGTAGGATCCTGGATCCTCTCATCACCTCAATATTTTGGTATTTTCTGAAGGAACTTGGGATGTAGAAGAACGGTGTCTGAAATATGGGGGACTGTATGGGCAGATAACTGAGAGCTGACCTGGTACCTGGATGCTGGCTGGTCTTCTGGCCCAAGGGGGTAGACCTCAGTGGAGTGTGGCCAAGAAACTCTGGCATGGGCTGAATGCTCCCAGACCACAGCTCAGCCTTTATAGAGAGCCCTCTGATTGCTGGGGCCTGGTACTCCCCTGCCCCCAAAAGCACCATGAATGCTCCCACCTCCCAGAGCTGCCCTTGGCATCTCACTACCATGTTTACTGGTGGTGGGCTCTTTAGTGACTTCCTTTATCTCTTCTGGAGATTCCCTCTAGGAATTGTGCTAATTCTCCAGTAGGTGCAAATATGGAGTGTGGAAGAGAGGAAAGACTGTCATTAGCTGGAAGGTTCTTTGCAGGATGAGTTTTCAAGGTTGTCATTTCATTGTTGTTAGCATGCACAGTTTCCACAGGATGTCCAGATAGTGTAAATAATCAGGTTTTTAATGATTTCTTTAAGTTGCCTAGGACCCAAAATAGACCAATTGGAGCATGTGGGATGTACTCTATGCTGTGAGGATTTCCAGGAGATCAGCTGTTAAGACATTCCATCTGTGCATTTACCTTTTCAAGGAGGCACCTGGAGGAGTTGTGCCTCTTTTAGCCACCCCAGAGCAGTACTGGCAATACTTTCAGAATGCTGTGAGCATTGAAGGGTGTGCTGACTGTAAAGCCCACATTTGTTCCTGCCTGGAATACAGCAAAGTAAGCAAAGGCAAACTGAGGTGACAGTTTGCAGGTGTCTGATCTGTACTGTTTGACACAGCCAGAATGCAGCTCTGGTTACTGAACTCTGTGGCTGCATCCAGAAGGACTGCATCCAGTGACAGGTGGATGGAAACTCCAGATTAGCCCTGTTGATGGCTTGTTGTCACTCTTCTGCTCTAATGCTGCCTGTGCCAGTTCCCTCTTTTAGGATGAGGAAGATGAGGTGAAAAAGCTGTTAGCAAAACAGCACAGATACTCCATATTTTTTTTTTTAAGATTCCTTGCCAGACAGAATGTTTTTCAGATGAGATGGCTGTTCTTACAGGTGAATTGCATTGATTCTTCTGCTTTGGGAAAGGTCTCTGACACAGCTAATGGAAAAGGCTCTTAATTTTACAAAGAGGGAGTTCTGTGATTGAAGTTGTGTCAGTTTTTGTGGGGTGTGTTTAAGTAAGAGAAGTAAAAGATATCCAAGTACTTTCTCAGGCTGCTAGAAAATAACTGGAAAATGCCAGCAAGTTTATTTAAGAAAAGGTTGGCCAGTGCCAATGTCCTATGTGATGTCCTGTTCATAGTAAGATGTGTGCTCTAGACATAAAGATGATGGCAGCACTGCTGCATTTATTACTTTGAGAAGTGCATTATAGCCAGAATGAAACAAGGGGGGGCATCAGGTGTTGAAGTCAGGATAGCTGTGAATGTTGGGTTCCTTGCCGTGAAAATCTTCCAGTGTGGTTCTGTAAAGGTGAGGATGTTCCTCAACAGCTTGGGCTCTGTTGGTGAGGTCTGGGTGGCCAGTGTCCTGGAGGCTGATGATGCCCTGAAGTCCTGTGGCTGGGGTGGACATGACATGGGATGTGGTAGTATGGATTTCCTTCCGGTGGCTCCCCATGTGGTTTTGGTCAGGGGTGCTGAGGGTTCAGTCTCTCACAGGAAGTGTAATTTGAGGCCTTTCCACACAGATGTTTTTATGGCCAGGCGTACTTTGCAGTGTGTATGTGAGGACTGTTTTTTGGCAATCAATTTCTAGTACAGACCTCCAATCTGACAGCATCTTGTCGAGCAGAAGTCTGATCCAAGCTGCCCCAGCCCACAGATCACCATATTCAGACAGGTCTGATGCCAGGTGAAATCCAGAGCAACTCCCATTTCCCATCAGTGTGAGGCACTTAGAAGAAAGTGTAAAGGGGTCATAGATCTTACTGAAGTTTCACTTGAGGTGTGGAGGTTTCATTCTGTACTTTGTGCCTCGCAGCTCTGGGCACTGAAGCTGTCTTACAAGTTACCCAAGGGTTCCCTCAATGACAATCTCTCACCAAACACTCTTTCATTTCTCTGTGAAATGCGAAATACTTTTTGGAACAAAGTGGCCTTTTGCCTCAGCATGATTTGGAGCAGTGTAGGCCTGTAGGATGCTAATGTGCTCTGACGTGCCCTGCAAGCTGCTCTGGCCTTCACCTGAACCAGGACAGAAGGGGGGGGGTGAAAGGAAACTCAGATCTAAGACTGGGATTCAGTGTGTCTATGATTTATTAGTCTTGCAAAAGAAATGGGGGACAACTGAAGTTATTTGCAAGCACAGGTTGAATGTGACAGTTTTGCATTTATAAAAAATGAAGAAAAAAAGAAGGGGGAATAATTTAGTTTGGCGTTTCCTAAACCAAATGCTTTGCTTTATCAAACCAGATTCATTAACACACCTGTATTACTGGGAAGAGTAGGTCAGGGTAATATACCTATGAGCTGAAGTCCGCATCCAGGGCAGTTCTCTGAACCAGGAGATCAGGTCAAATTCATCTGGTCAAGGGAGACTAAAGGTTTGAGATCCATGTTGGAGATACAAGAGGAGCTGGAAGGAAAATAATGTTTTGTTAGACCTGTTTATAAATGATTAAAAGTCAGCTTCTGATGAACATTTTATCCCAAAGCCAGACAACAGTGACTTCCCTGCCCCTGTCTGGAGTGGCATTTCTGTGCAACTCTTCTTAGCTGAGCTAGGCACAAGCACAGCTGACCGAATTGAGGGCATGTCCTGGGGATTGGATGCATGAGTGCAGATGGAGAAGTTAACATATATTCTTGTATTTGATTTGGAATTATGGTAAACATTTATCTACAAATGCAAATCAGATTCAGTTTATGAAGATTGATTTCCACATAATTTGACCTTGTCTAGTAAGTCTTTTTGACCAGGTGAATTATGGGGACTTTACGCTGATTTATTTCTGCTTATGCACAAAGCATGGTGCATTTGTTCATTTATTATGCATAGCACATCAGACTCGGGAAGATTATATCATTTGAAAATTCAATTTCATACATTTGTGCGTTAACGCAGACCTCACTTCAGCTGTTTGACTTCCTATTGCCCTGTCCTAAAACCTGAAGAAAATCCCTAAAAAACAAATGACTGTTTCCTGCATTCTGAATGTCAGAGAATAATTCCAGATCTGTCACTGTTCTGTGTATGCTTCTGCTGGGGCAGAAGAAAAAGACAAAACAGTGTAATGTTACTTTAGGGATTTTACCCTAATCTGTGTCCCCAAAAACCAACATGACCTCATTATTGTTGTACAGCTGTTTTATCACTATGCAGAGAATGTGCCAGTATTTGGTTGCTTTATCCTTATTCAGTATTCCTTGATGGGTTTCTATTACTGTCTTTAAACCATAACTGTACCTTAACCAATCTGTGTGAGGGGAAGATAATTATGATTTTAATTAGTCTTCTTATATTATTACTTTATATTTCAGTTGAAGTAACTTTCTTTTAACTACCTTTATTTTCTTTTTTTGCTTACATTTGAACTTTTAGACAGCATCATGTACCTCCTTTAATCAACTGTTCCTTCTAGAACATTTCTTATTGTAGTGAAATCGTTTCAACAATGACATCTTCAGCATCTCCCTAGACACCTCTTTGCATCTATTTCAACAAATTGCAGGCTATTTGTCAATATTAATTGTTTACAGTCTTTCAAGCTGTCCATGATTTATCTCAAATTATTTAATACAGATCCCTCATTTTTAAAAGAAATATGAAGTTGAATTATGTCATTGAGGCAATTAACTCCATAAAGAGGGAGTGGGGATATTCTGTCCACTGAAAAACAGTTGTGCTTTGGCAGCTGTGTGGTAGGACAGTAGATAGTCACGTATATCCTTCCAAGCAAGTAACAATAAAAACATATGTATATAGATGTGTATAGACACACAAATATGTATAGATAGATTCATGCTTTTACTTTGTAATAGAATTGTGGCTGTATTAGGGCTAACATGTTTTGGGATTCTTCACCTGTATGGCCATATTTAGAGGGCCTTAATTATGCAAAATATTTGTGTGTGTGACAGCATGGAATTACACTGCCAAAAGAATTAAGGTGCCTAAAGAGATGCTTGGAAGATCTTTTTAGTAAGTTTGAGCTTCAGACTTGAAGTTAAATCAATTCTAAAGTAATATTAGGTAGATTTTTCTCATAATAAAATTGTGAATATTTAAAGAGTAGATACCTGTTATCAACTTTCCAGTGATAGAAGCAAGCAATGAGTCCTATAAGGAACTTTTTTTTTTTTTAAATGATGATAGAGATCTAATTTCTAGCCCCCCAACTACTCATATTTTGAGGCTGAATAACATACCTCAGACATGTACATTTTCAGTAGAAAAACATCCACATTTGAGAGGAAAAATATATTTCCCTGAAAGAGGCTGATAAAAATTAAATAGCAGGTGTTTGAAACTGCTCAGCTGCTTAGAAAGTTAGAGTTTGATGAAAGGAAAAGAATTTGTACCCAAAGAGTAGCCAGCATATTAAAAATGCATGAAAAACTGAAAGAAAAACAAAAACAAAAAAATCCCAACAATGATGTTTTGTGGAAATTTGTGATTATAATCAACTTCACAGTAAATCATGCAGCTTTACAGCTGAATGTTGATAACTCATGGCTCTGCTGAGAGTCTCAGAATATTTAGTATTTTTTCCAAAGCTCCAACTCTTAAATTCATATGATTACAGCAGGAATTCCAACTTTAATTAAATTGGAGTAAGTCCCTGCCTTCACAACAGAGCTACAAGACACGTTCATGAATACTCTAAAGACTTAGAAATCAAAAGGCAGGTAAAAGCAACCTGTAAATTTGTTTGTGTAGACTTTTATTACTTTTAGATTGTAAATAAATTTTATTTGTTTTGTCTAGAGACTGCTTTATTCAAAATGAGTAACAATCCACAATACTGAGCTGAAGACAGGAACACAATGAAATGAAAGCCTGCACAGCAGTCTTTAATTTAATATGGGATTGCAAAGTGACAAACTCTGTCTTGGTAAATGAAAGCTCTTGCAATAAAGGTTAATGAGGTTAATGAGCAAAAATGTAATCTACCTTACTGGCAGAGAGAAGATCCACCCAGCTGCAGTGTGTACCCAAGATACAACTGACATTCATTACCAGTTGTGTGTAAAGAACCCAGTAAAGGGTGAATGGGCAGACAAACTGTCGCTTTTCCCCACTGTTACTTTTGGGTAATAAACTCGCTGACATAACCGAAGAACAAGAAGGCTTTGTTCCAAGAATTACAGCGAATTTTCCCCTTTGAAACTCTGGGATGTCCTTTCAGTGTTCACTGTCGTCAGCACCTGGGACCAGAGTAGCTGATAACACATAAACAACATTACTGAATTTGCAGGATTAAGTACCCCGAAATTAGGAAGGGCCATAATCAAGGTTTTGTGTAACTCCATTGTTTTATGAGCTTGAGTCTACTAATGAGGCTGGTAAATCTTAGCGCTTGTACAAGGTGGAAGCCTAAGGAATCCATTTCTCTTCATGCTGATAGAAGTTGATTTCATAGAAGATGCTACATGTGACTGCAAATCTTGCTTCAGAAGCATCTCTGATGCAGCTTTTAATCAGTGACATGCTATCTCTTTAAGAGAGCAACCACAAGCAGTACTCAGTCTCTCCTCTTCAGACACCCTCCAGCAGGTATCACTGTGTTCCCTACAGGTGAAAGGAGTGTCTGAACCTCCAGTCACTGGGTTACAGAAAGCTCTGCTGGAGTTTTTTGTTTTTTTGTTTTTTTTTTTTAAAAAAAACCAGCCAATGGTAACTGATGTTGTGAAAACCACAAAGATAGTTGCACCTTCTGTGAGTACTTACA
Organism: Lagopus leucura; assembly: GCF_019238085.1. Classification (NCBI taxonomy): domain Eukaryota; kingdom Metazoa; phylum Chordata; class Aves; order Galliformes; family Phasianidae; genus Lagopus; species Lagopus leucura. Next base: position 33,346,758 of record NW_024962334.1, on the reverse strand, counting down.
AAAAATAACCTGGAAACTTGGCACAAAAAGAGGTGATTATTTTTCTTAAATGTCTTTATAACTTTTCAGCCCTGCTTATAGTCTTATATAAGAGGGGAATAAAGGACTCAGTAGAAAAAAGGGAAGAGTCACAAATGTTACAGGAAAAGCAGCAGAAGAAAGGGCTTTTCAGGGTAAGCAAAGCATCTTGTCTAAACAGCCAGAGGAAGCAGGCACTTTCATCTGCATTGAAGAATGGCTTTCCAACTTGAAGCGGTTATGTAGATACTGGCAAAAAAAAAAAAAAAAAAGTGAAAGGATGTGAAAGATGTCAAAAAGACATTTTTGAGCTTCTAATCTGGGGGGCTGATGTCTGCATTTTTGAATTCTCAAGAGAAGTTGATTTATATTTTCTGACCTCTTGCAATTGACAGCATCCTTTACAAAGAGGCTACTTTTCAATTTTTGCTTTCCAAGGCAGGGGTTTGTGTCAGAATCCTTGTTGCAGAGCTCTGTGAGTGCTGAATCCACTCAAACTGAAAATCACAGGAATGTCTTAATGCAGAACAATGTTTTTTCCTATTCTAACTGAAAACAAAACCTTTCTGATATTTGAGCAGATATAATAAACCAACTGAGATGGATATGACGTTATTTCCTTGAGCGTTTCATTGCTCCCTTAGATATTTCAGTTGTTTTGTCATTTGAGTTTTGGAGATCTGTCCAGTTCCCAGACACAGAGTTTCATGAAATGCAAACGCACATGAAATACTGTAAAATGCCACCTGAAGTAGGTCCTTCCTGGACTGCTCCCCCTGCTTTTTTCATCCCCAGACATCTTGTCCCTGGAGGGAATTCACTGCATATTGCCTTAGGCTGCAATTATCTGCTTCAAGCTCACACTGGGTGCATTCACAGCCCTTTACAACAAAGCTAACTCAGGTTTCTATGCTGAAATTTTTCCTCTTGGATAATGCTAATTAAGGTGAGGGTGTCTGCAATGTAAAATTGCCTTTGGAGAGCTGTGCCTATGCCAGTACTAAGGGAACTGCTGATGGTAATACTGTTTCTAGGCCTACGTCCCTTGATCCTTACGACCACAGTGCACAAAGCTACTGAAACTTGTCTAAGGAATCTTCCTGTTCAGATGGACAAAGAGAGAGGTACAGGTGAGGGCACAGTAATGACCTTGCAGTGACCTACAGGATATTTATACTAGCAGCTGGTGAATTGTATTAGTTCAAGTTAATAACTCTTGTTGGTCTTGGGTCAACCAATATAAACTGGATATAACTTTATATTTGATTTTAAAATGTTTTCTATGTAGTTAATATTGAAGTCAGGGCAAAGTTCTAAAGTGCTTCTTTATTTCTGCCTGTTGTGGTTTTCTTACACCCCCCAACATTTTTTGCTTCCAGTCTTTCTGTCCCTTTTCAGCTGGCTGTCCCTGCTGCCTGGCTCCATCCCTGGGCAGCAGCAGCAGCAGCACTAACCGCAGGAGGCAGCGTGTGGTGAGACAGAACTGGGGGACCTTTCAGTAGCTTCCAGTTCCCTTCAGAATTAGTTCCCTTCTCAAGGTGCTCTTGTTTCAGATCTGTCATGAGGGGTACTTGTGAGTTATCCCTGTGCGATTGACTACGCAAGGAAGAATGCAAGAAAATTGATTTTGGCTTATTTTTTAATGGGAAGAAGTGTTAAATTACCGTGAAGTTTTGTGGAGCTGCTTCAACTGGCACAAGGAATGAGTCTGGACAAAATTTGATGTTAGTTTTGAAGCTCTGTACTTTCAAGGGTGTTTCCATCTCATTATCACAATGTGATCTTTCTGTGCACTTCATGACACTTTGCTGTCTTTGTATCTTTGCTGTCCAACTGGGCTCTCCTCAATGGGATTGCTGTGCTTTCCCTAGTGAAATTGTAAGCACTCATGCTTGTAGCAGTTTTACCAAGCATCTATTCATATCGTAATGGATTATTGACATAACACAGCAGACTGTTATGAAGTATTCCACTATGTGTAATTAGAGAGTATTTAATCCACATAATAAAAATCCATATGAAAAGTTGTTGTAATTCATGCCCAAAAGCTGCTTATCTAAATGAAGTAACTATTTTGCCCTATAGATTTAGAGATGAAAAACAGTTTTGAAAAAATCTAATATAAATTCAAGATGACTAAAAAGGTGCTTTTACACAGCAATCCAGATGTGGGCAATTTGATTTTTTTTTTATTTAAGAAAATAAAATGGCATATGGATTTGAGCATTAGCTTCCAACTTTCACCTTGGATCATGTTTTTTACAGCCATTTCATAAATCTTTACTTTCCCACTCCTCATGCCTTTGGGAGGATGCCAAGGCAGGATACAGGAGCCTGCTCAGGGTCTTCCTGCCAGGGCTGGGGGAAGAGTGAGAGAGGTGCTCTGCACTGTGGCACAGTGTGATGTTTTGAACAATTCATCACCGCATGCTCCCGCAGAATGGGCAAAAGGTCGAGCTAGCATCTGTATGTCATTTAAGATCCAGTCAGGTATGTGAAGTACAGCATAACTGGGAATTTGAGTGATTCATAGACCATTGCTGGATGCTCTGTCTTAGGAGAATTTTAGGGTTAAAAAACATGAGGGCACAGAAGCTGTGACTGATAAAGCAGTCTGGAACTGAGCAAGAAACCAGGAAGTAGGAGGAATTTTTCATTCCTACAACCTGCTCAGGCTACCTTCATGCAAGCTTTTACCAGATCAAAACTTGTAAAGAAATCAGTGCTAGCAGGAAAACAGAGCTCAAAATGTTTATAAAGATGTTTATTATTTTAAATTTTTCTTATCTTTTATGTGTCTTACTAAAGAATGTCGTAATTTCTATTTTGCTAAGGAATCTCCTTGCGTTCAGAATTAGGCAAAGCTGAAGGATATTAACTTTCATTGCACAGAGAGGTTTAATTCAGCTGCCACTGCTGCTTGTTACGTCATGGTGAAAATCTGTCCCTAAGTAGCCTGAAAACAGACAAATGAAATGAAGAAAAGAAAACAGAGGTAAAACCTCAGCTATAATTTTCACATCAGCCTTTAACAGTCAGAATACAATACAGCCATTTTGTGGTATCATAAATGGTTGTTAGTTGCTCTTCTGGTGATTTAAAGCCCTAAAATTGTCAGCATAGTCTAGAATATTATCAGGCACAAAAGAAAACTACACTGCATAAATTCCGTGGTACCTTTTCAATTTGGCATCAAAATAATAAACTCAATTACTTGAAGAAAGGCACACGTAGGGAGTACGGTAGTCTAGTCATGGCTTTTGTGAACTGGTATGTGTGTGCTGAATTATGCAGAAGTGTAGTTCACAAAGAACAGAAAATTTGTGCTGACACATGAAGGTATGGCAATATTCAGGTGAGCAAGTCCTACAGAGCAACATTTAAGCACCCACTGCAGAACTCTTACTTTTCTACCTGGAAATTAAAGTCAAAATAAGAATAGAAGAACGGGTAGTAAGTTGGTGACCTTAATTCTGGTGCTTAACTTTTGAGTATTTTCCTTTGTAGCCTTAACGGTGTTCTTTTTGCATAATTCAAGGCAATCAGAGTCATAAATTCCAGGTTCTTCCACACACACACCGTAAAAGTGCATGCTTTCATGTTTCTCAGCTGAATAGCAAAGATTTTGGGTTGTATTGAAAACCGAAGAATGTTAGTTTTAGAGTATGCATGAAGAACGTGGGGCTATAGTAGAAGAGACCTAAAATGTGCTATCAACCCAGATATCAGACAGAGCTTTCAAGAAACAGGACTCTGAATGTCTGAGTTTAAAAAAAAAAGTGGCAAACGTGATAAGGAATGTTGAAAGACATTATAAATCCCTTCATCAGAGGGAAAGAGATAAAAATAATAACACTCTGTAGCTAAAAAATATAATCTGTAGAAATCTTAATGAAGCCTAATGACTCATATAAGCTGTATTGTTAAATTTACTATCCTCAGTTTACAGATAAGAAATATGAAAATGAAGACCAATATTTTTGGTGCATAAAATTTTGCAACTTAATCCGTATTTACTCATCTGAGTGTCGTGTCCTTACGTGTTAGTGAAAGAGGACTCAGAATTGAGTCCTTATTGCAAAGTAAAAATTAAACTGTCATGTAAAGGAGGGAGATATTTGCAATGAAGAAAGAAAGACCCCCAGTCTGTCAGGCAGCTAATGATTAGTGACCCTAACAGGAGCTGGTTGAAAGCAGGATGCTGAAAGCTTTTTAAAAGGCCAGTCACCCATATGTCTTTTCCTCCTGGAAGAAGAATGTGTATTTCAACAGTTCTCAGTCAGCGTCAGTTCGGTCTTCCCTGTCTTCTGGAGCCGGCACTGGAATTCGCGTAGAGCAAGCAGGCATCCATCTGGTTTTAGTTCCTGTGTGCTTTAGTTCTGCGGGCTTTAGCAGAGATGGTTGCATTACCAGGTATCCCTATTGATTTCTATTCAATATTTCATCAGATGACAATCTTAGTTTCAGGAATTCTGCTCTGTAATTTAGCTGAGTTAAGTAGAAGTTGCAACTCCAAGGTTTTGTTTTAAACAACCTCTTAACAATTTTGATCCCAATTCACACTGTGAAGATGCTATGAACAGCATTTTGGCCTCCCACATCAGGTTATTACATTTCCTTTTCTTTTTCTTTGGCATGGTCTACCGTTGTTTTATGTCATTGTTGTGTTGATGTTTTTTGGTAATTTGCTCTGAATTTGGCTTTCTCTCGAGTATTTATCTACCTAAGTCTTCACGCTGTCATGTACGGGTGAGCAAGCAAAATTATCCATGTGGGAGATGTGCAGACTCAGCTCTGTCCTCATTGTGGGCATTCAGCATTGAGGAATCTTATGGCCCCATCTTCACAGTCCATCTGATTTGGAGCAAGTCCCCATGTCCTTGTTTAAAATTCTATAGAGATATAACGATTTATAACTATAGCATTTCGATGGAATGTGTATATGTACATAGGCAAGTAATATAAAGTATAAACTTTTAGATTCCATAGCAATATGAACAAACAAACAAGTATAAAAACAGTGATCTTTTCTCAAATTTTTAGTTTCTTTTTGGCAGAAACTTCACTAGCTGTCTTTAGAGTTACTTGCTTCTCTCACTTGGCGTAGGATGCTAAACTTTCCCTGGGGAACCTGTTCTTCCACTTCAGATGACTGCAGCTGTTGTCTTCACTGCTTGAGGGAAATGTACATCCTTGGGAAGATGTTCAAAGTTGGATTCAAATCCTGGGTATGTCGGGATCATTGGTGCTATCTCTGAGAACCTAATGAGGAGATCAGTGGGTTCTTCAAAGTCAAAGAGCCTGGAGAACAATCTGTCCACCTACTGGGTTGGTTCATGTTTCTACACCAATAAGATTTTGACTAAGACTGTTGGCTGATTTTGGTCAGAGGTAGGTCTACAAAGGTTGATTGTTCACCTTTATTTCCAAACATTCCCCCCAAGACCTTGTGTTTTGAAATCATGACCCTTGAGACTCTCCAAAACAGCTGTGTCTGACTTTGTTGAGATACACAACCTTTAATGATACTCACTTTGTTGCTGCCCAGGCTGATTAATAGAGAACTGACATTGATTTAATCTTCAAATTGTTTCTCTTTATATCCTAGGGTTTACCAGCTCCCTTTGTGCCATTATGTGACTGCCATGAGTGAAAGGCATACACCTTTTTAACTTGAACATTCCTTTACCCCAAATGTCTACCAGAAGGGGAAGCACAAGACTCATGAGCTTCTCTTCGTTTTTTTCTGAGAGTTGGGCAAGCTTTCCTCTCTTTTGTTAAATATCCCTGTAGGAACTCCTAACACCATGAGCAGAATCAGTAAGTGATATCAACAGGGGCTCCTGGAACGCTGCCCTTCTCCTTTGAAACAGGGTAGATTAGAAGAACCATCTTTGAGCAAGTTCTTCTTCTGGAGTGTTCTTCAAGACACAAGAGCAGACTAAAATCTCTCATTCTTTTTTATGATTATGAAACTGTGTTATCACATTACTCCTGCACGTTAGTATAGACAGAGTAATTTTTTGTGGACTTAGATTTACTTGTTTCTTGTATAAATCAAGACCCTTCAATCCATGATTCATTTTAATTTTATTTAAAGGGATATTTTATGTCACTTCATATAATTCCACTGAATCAACTTGGTGGATATCCTTTACTACCAGCCAGAGTTTGTCCCCTATCTCTTCAGTGTCTGCAGAAAAAAATGCCTATCTTTCCAATTTTTGCCCCTGTGCTGCTCGTGGTATGGTGAACTAAAGTGCTGCTTTTCAGTGCCAAATCCTCCCTGTGCTGAACTTGACTTCATTTGGCAGTAGGCAATGGCTCCCTGGATTACAATTTACCCACTTATCCTGGTTGGTGACATCCTGGTAAACAACAGAAAAAATGCCAGTGGCCACACATAGAAGGTATGTTGAAATATGATGATGATTTATAGGATACGATAGGACTTTTGACCACCTTGTTTGAAGTGCCCTTGTCAATCACATCCATGTTCTATCATCATGTGAAGGGTTTTCTACTGATGTTTGTGGAATGTTTTTGAGGATCCCAGAGTTTCTTCCCATCATGGGCTTGTTCTCATTATGTTGTAAGCTTGTCCTTTTAGCTTTGCTGGGATACTTTTCAAATCAATGACTTCTTGTTCCATTCTTCTCTCAGTGGAATCAGCCTTGCAGTCATCTCAGTCAGGAAACTAGAAGGAGATGGTAGCCCTTATGGACAGAATCTTGCTTACTGTATCTTTTAGAGTTTACCCTTCATTCCAAATACCTTCCTAAGTAGTGTCAGAATTGTTTCAGTTGGAAGAACAATTTCTATCAGCTGTTTCTATGCTAGATTATTTCAGGTGTGAGCTGTCTGGCATACCTATGATATGTCTCTCGCACTAAGACAAAAATTATTTGGATAAATGTGCTTGGGTGTAGTTACTCTGACAGTATGAGTGACACTTGACCACATATCTCAAAGAAAAAGAGTTACAGATAAGCTACCTCTCCTATGCTACTTTTCTATTCAATTATCCATTTCATTATGGTCTGTTTTCTACTTAATTATTTTATAATTTAAAAACAAAACAAAACAACTTATCTTCAGTACCTGCTTTTTTTTTTTTTTTTTTGTCTAATATCTGACATTTCCAATCCTAGAATAGAAACAACACAATTTCTGAAACAGCTGCAAGAGTTAGCCTTTCCTAATCCTGTCTTGCCTTTGCTTGCAGGTTACCACACTCACCACAGCACACTGTTCCATGAGCTGAATTTTCATTTCAATTGATTTTAATTTCAAAATTCTTGCTGTAACTGCAAATAGAATAATACTTGGGTGCTGTGTCCAACTAATAGGCTGCAGTCTTTTCAAACTCAAAGTGATTATCTAGTCTTTGCATTTTCATTTCTCTAACAATTTTTGCCATGATTTATTCTTTTTAGCTCTTTGTTTATCTTCAGCTCTGGTCTGCAAACTTTTGCAGAATTATTTTGTTTCTTACAAGCACAATGAATTTGCCCAAAGGCTCCTCTGATTTACATTTTATTTCAAATCTTTGTGCAATCTTTTATGTGTTTCCTTGCAAATCCACTCTGGTGGACGTGTTTAAGGCCAGGTTTGGACGTGTTTAAGGCCAGGTTTGGACGTGTTTAAGGCCAGGTTGGACGGGGTCCTGGGCAACCTGATCTGAATGTGTATGTTTGGTGGCCCTGCTAGGCAGGGGGGTTGGAACTACATGATCCTTGGGGTCCCTTCCAACCCGGGTGATTCTGTGATTCTGTGATTCTGTGGTTGCATTTCGTAGACTTCTGTAGAGTCTTCTGTTTTGTTTTGCAATTGCATCTTTTTACGGATATACAGTTTAATACGCATAAAGCAGCACACATCTCCTTTTTGAATTCTTGTATGAAACTGATATATCTCCAACTTTGCATTTCTGTAACTGAAGAATACTGTTTATTTATTTAGGAATATAAGAAATATTCTTAGGAATATAAGAAAGACTTGACTTGTTTTGCCTCCATTTTTTAGTGTGCTTCCTTGAAGTTAGAGACATGCTGTAGTTGCTAATGGTTCCTCTAAAATTTCCTTTACTTGCTATCTCGTCTGCTACTTCTGTATCTATTCTGTTGCCAGCACTACGTGTTTTTTCTGTGCTGGCAGTGAAAATGAACTGAAAATTGGGATTTATAAGTACAAGAAATCACTATTATACCCACAGATAAGCTGATGTTGGGAAAGATCTGTGTGTCCTCCTTCATCAGGTGGGTAGCACTGACTGAATGAAGCAAAAGCTGCTTTTGAATGCTTAGAGTGCTTTTTAACAGGAGTGTTATTTAGTGTTCATAGGTGTTATGTACTTAAAATGATCTCTGAAATTAAATGAGGAAGGAAATAAATGAAATATTTATACACCAAATTTAAAAGACAGAGATTAAAAATTAGCTTATAATGCCTTACTGTTTGGAGTCCTTACGCTCTTTTGAATTATTTAATGTGGTTTTTATGGAGGTATTCCAGAAAACTGCTTTCAGTTCTGAAATGACCGATCTCGTTCCAATGGAGAGAAACTTGGCAAGCCTCAGATGTAATACAGCGCAGAACACAGGTAAATACTTTCATACAAAGAAGATTTAATTAAATAATCTATTTCTAAAATCAACATAGCTGAGAAATCCCCATTTTGTTTCACTTATTGTTCAGCAAGAGAGCAAAATGGAAACAGAAAGCAACAAGATCCAATTTGTTCATTTATCAACTGCAAAATCTTTTCCCCAAAATCTTTATGCTGCTTTGCTGTCCTTCCAGCAAACATTTTAGTAAATTGCTGGAGAAAACGAAGACAAGAAAGTAAGATAACAGTTCTAGATGGATTTTCCCACATGGGAAATAATACATTATAGTAACTCTAGTGTAATCTGCAATAACTCCAAATATAACAGAAGTACAAAAAGAAAGCAACAACAGTAAGTGCCTCACAGGGTACTTCAGAGAAATTATAGCGCTCTGGCTGAGAGAGCTGATAGCTGAAGGCAATTTAGATGTTCAAACTGACCAGTTTAATTTTAGATCTAGAGTGCTCCATTAACAGGCATGTTTATTGATTGTGCAAGCAAAATTTTTTGGAGTGAGGCACACGTTCAGGAGACAGCCTTCGAAAATACAGATAGAAATGTGACGGAATCACCCGTAAGATAATCTTGTGCATAGGGAAATGTGTATTTAAGCGATAGCTAGAAGACTGCTGTGACCACCATTTAGAGTTGCTATTTTGTAGTACTTGCTATGAGGGAGACAGTGTATCTAGTTGTCTTGGAAATATTTTTGCAAAATGTTTTCTGAGTATTCTTTTCAATGAGGCAAATAGAATTTTCATGTAAATTATCAAATGATTATCTTCAGCAGCAAGCCATGGAGCGAAATTATGGTCTTAGAAAGCAAACTACAGCAGTATTTAACATTTTCTGTAAAGACAAGTAGAACTTGCAGCTCAGGAGGGACTCATTCCTTCACCCATGCTTCTTTCCAGATCAATTTTGTTTTCAGGATTTCTGCACTCTAAAAACTCTGCACAGGTGATAGGATTTTGGCACAGACTGAAGGAGTAATCATTTTGATGAGTTTTAGTCATGCCTGGAGGCTGACTGCTAAGTAAGAGCCTCATCCAATTACTCACCTTCTATTCAGAAGCATGAAGAGCCAAGGAAAAAGAATGTTGGATTTAGATACGGCAGTGCAGACACCCAAAGCAACCCTCCCCTCCCTAAAAGTAGAATTGGGGGCAACATCTCCTGCAGGAGCTGCCCCGCTACCCTGATCCTCCAAGAAATGCCTGAAGCTACGCAGATGGGGTGCGGTTGGGTGGACGTGTGAGTGGAGAAGAGGAGAGATGAAAACTGCCAGCTCTTGGTGTTGTCATGCAGAAATGACAAAGGTAGAGCTGGTGGTGGGGAAGTAAAATTGCTGCAACCAGCAGGAACAGGAGAAGTTGTGTGGAATGTGAGGCAGAAGCTGTTACTGGGCCAGAATGTGGGGAGCAGGTATGCAAGCTGGCTCTCTTTCAATTGCAGAAAAGCATAGGTTACATTTTTTTAATATTGCTGGGAAACCAGTCACGTGTACCCAAGGGATAACTAAAAATCATTCAGAATCAAAACAGAGACCAAAAAACCACAGTTAATCTTTTCAGCAGCAAACCTCATTATTTTTTACTCCGTGTTTGAATGTATTGCATTCTTCAGTATAAATCTTTGTCACAGTATTAGAACAGATCATTTCTGTGCCTGCTGGAGCTTCCCTGTCCTGAGGGTTCCTCCTTTTCTCTGTCAGTTCCTCAGGGGCTGGCCAGAGTGCTCGGCCCACTGCCTATGGTGACAGAATGGGGTGACTTTGCCGCTGCGTGGGTAGGCCAATCTCACTCCACTCAGGGCAGGGAGAGCAGGCATCATGCCTCTCCTTGACTGGAATTGCCATTCCTGTAACACAGCATAGAATCATTGAATTATGGAATGGCTTTGTTTGGAAGGGACCTTAAAGCTCATCTAGTTCTAACCCCCCTACATCCAGCACAGAAATTGTGCACCTTGTGTGACTTGTGCAGGACACAAGCTTGCCTGTACTTTGGTGGCAATTAGCTGCACAGCTGTAGCTCATTTGGACACACCGATTTGCCCGCTTCACCTCCAGGTGTGTGATTTGCCACGCGTGCAGTCATTAAGCAGGGCCCGCCTGGTCTGTAGGCACGATCTCTGGGCTGTGGTTGGCACGAGTGCTGTCACTGATGGCTGGTGGCACATAAATTATCTGTCACTGACACGGGAGTTGTGGGAGGACAGCCTGCACGCAGCAGGAGGTGCCGCAGAGAGAATTCCTTCTGCCCTTCCCTCCAACGCGCTGCAAGAATAGATCACCTACCGTACTGGCTTTAATGGAGCTGAAGTGATATAACGGAGTCCCTCGCTGGCCTGCAGACGGAGATAACGCCACTTTGATCCAGAACTGATTAAAACTGCTGGACTGATGTTTGTTTACTGGTACAAAATAAATTTGTTACTACAAAAATAAAGTTGAAAACTAGAATTTGGCTTTGCAATCACATCTGGGATAAATGGAGTAAGGACGATAGGGCAGTTCTTTGGCATTTGTATTCAAAGATATCCTAAAGGCATGCAAGGGACTTTGACATCAAATTCTGTAATATTTCCAGGATATTACTGCATTTTGGGCCAAAAAGAGAGTACTTGTTTGCCCTCTGAAACACAGGTCAAACATCTGGGGATCTGTAATTAGTTATTGTGTCCGTTTGCACTATTATTACAAGGTGATTGCTTTCTCCAGTTTTCACGTACAGTCTTCATTTTGGGATGGTTGCTATGCTATTAAATATAGTAATTCTTGCGTTGTAACTTTTTCTTGCTTTCTGCTGAAAGTGTGATTCATTAATATGATGGAAAGAAATGTGGGTCCACAGGTAATGGCACTGGGCAAGTTCCTTCTGTGTGCCCTGTTAGCTGCTTCTCTGCACGCCAGTGCCTGAGAACACATATCAGGAGCATCCATAAACTAAGTGATCGCTTTCTGTACATGCCACAGGGAGAAGTCAATATTTATATGGCACACTTGATAGAATTCATTAAATATATTTTGCTAAATAGCACTCTATATTACATATTCTTTGACTAATATTTGCCCACAGAAGAAGTATTTGTTGTATGAATTGAATACCTGGTTAAGAAGAATCAAATGAGTACAACATATTTAATATTTATTTGGTAGCACAACACAATAGGCACAGAGGAGGTGAGAGAGAACGCAAAAACAGGAGGAAGGAAAAGTGACTAAAAGAAATGGACAGAGCACAAAATATTTCTATATGACGACAGCGATTCTGGGAAAAATAAACAGCAAGACAGGTTCAGGAATTAGGATTTTAGGTTTTTAAAATTCAATATTTTAGGTAACAGATAATACTTAAGGAGGACTGTAAATGACCTGGTCCAGTAAGACCAGGACCATTCAGGCTCTTCATGTCTGGGGCACTTTTTATCTTCACTGACAGGTTCTTAGTCTGAGAAATCTTTATTTTTCTGTTGCTTTTGTGCAATGTAGCTGTAATGAGCAAAATTCACACTGCAACAAAGCCTAATAACAACAACAAAATGCTGACAATCTCGCAAGCTGTTAAAGCTCTCAGGATTACTTACTGGAGAATTTGATTATGGAGAAATTGTACTGGGCAGCAGGATTTTGTGAGAAATTATGTTGCAGAATTTTGATATTTGTTCAGTATTTTTTTTCCTGAAAATAATGGTTTGTACTTGTAATTAAAGTAATACTTTGCTCTATTTTCTGATACAGATTCCTTGAAAGCAAGTGGAAGTCACAGCTATACAGACAGAGGAAGGAGTTGGGCCATTTTTGTTACAATCTGAAGTCAAATATAAGCTACCAGAAATAAGATGCTGTGATATGTTTTGCAACATATCTCCCCAAAACCAGGTGCTGTCCATGGCTAACTCATACAAACATTTGTAACAAGCCCTCCCCTTCTGTTTTTGGCATGTTGTTCTCATGGTTGGACAGTCTGTGTGCGGTCAGAATTTGATGCTGAAATTTATTTAAAGTGATGGATTTTTGTCTTGTGCTTCACTTCTCTAACACTTTTTGGTGCTCTCTCTTCCTTTCTTGGGAAGGATATATTAGGAAATGCCATAAGAATATATTCCAACCATTTTAATAAATGGGAGATGAATGCTACATAATGACAAACAGAACTGTATCATCTGGGATTCAATATCCCTTTGTGGCAATAAGCAGATTCTCTGATAATATGGAAAGTTAAACTCATCCTTTTTCATTTGTAAAAGAAAATTCCTTTTTTTTGTTGTCCCTAATAGCAAGTTCTCTGTGATAAAGAAGTAAAGAATACAAGGAGAGACCAGTGCAGGGAATTAAAACCAACCATTAAGATTGCAGGTATGACTAAATTATTACAGGGAAGGTATTGTTACCACCCTTAGTGCCTAGATAGTTCTTCTTGTAAAGAAGATAAAGCTTTAAATAACAAAATATTTAGGAGCCCTGGCAGAAGGGTGCTAAGACCACATGTACAGGATAGAAGCTGCTCTTGCATAGCAGCCATTTTGTTCCACCTCTTCATGGTCATCCAATTTGCTTTCTCAGCTTTTGTCTTAAAGTTAAGGCAGTCAGAGTTGGAAAAAAAAAATCAGAGATGTTCCTCTGACATATTTCTAGGGCTGCACACCTAAAAAAAATCTACTTACCACTTCTGCAATTACTGTGAAATAGAAAAGGACCTTGGAAAGGTCATGCATCTATAAAACCGACAAAAATGTTCTCTCTGGAGAAACAGTTATTTGCCCCCTGGTGGTGAATTAATTTTTAAAAATAATAAAAGGCACTTTTAGGAAGTTTATTTGAAATTAAAAAGAGATCTTAGTTGCTTTGGCAAATACAAGTAAAAGTAAATTGCTAAATGATTATAAATGTCTACAGCATAATTAAGGAAAATCCTGTTATGAACAAGCTTTGTTGATCTTTGATAGCTACTGCAGAATAGAACAAAAGGAATCAATATTGCTATCCAAGAATGGCATGAGATCCTCTGTATTTCAATATATTTTTCTTATTTTTTTTTAGTTTCTGGGTTTAACACAAATGCCTTGAAAACTTACTGAAATGAGAATACTGAGAATACCTGATCTTCAGCATTCTTAATTATGGTCTGAGAATATTGTATTAATATTAATATCTTGGATGTATTTTTGGATATACCACATGCTGGAGATTAGAAGTATCATCTGTACAGTCACAGCTCTCATTCTGGGAGACCGGTAATAACATTCCCTCAAAAGAAATATTAAAGGACCTGTATCTTCCTCTAAAAATTGTCTTGGGGTTTTCAGCTTGAGTATTTCCATACATGAATAGAGCACCAGGATATTGTTCTTGGAAGAGTAATAACAAAATTGACATGGAAGTCATCCACTTTGAGTTTAAGCCACAAATCATTTTGAAAGATGCTGAGAATATCTTATTTAAAAAGATGGTACAAGCCTTCTAGTCACTGATTTTGTTTGGTCCTCTAATTCTTGTGGCTCCTGAACTTCTTCTCAAGACAGTGTTTCTCCAGGTTGAAGTTCTTCTGGAAAATATGTATTAAAACACAATGATGTACTACTGCTAAGTCATACAGCAAGACATAATGTATTTGTGGTGGAAAAAGGCCATTTATAATGATCCAACTTTCCATATGTTGGCTTACATTACTAGGATACGCTGGCATTCGGAAGGTGAAGCTTTTTTTCTGTCTCACAGTCTGTGATTACCTTGTATAATGTTAATGTGCCTTCAGGTAGCTTTTTGATTTGGAAAACATCATGACAAGAATTGCACACTCAGGCAGGGACTGTTTTGGTACAGGCACTAATGATGTAATATAAGGGGAGAGGGGGGAGAGAAAAAAAAAAAAAAGAGTAATATAGTTAAAAGAGAGGGCTGAGCTGCCCAGACCAGGCATTAAATAGCTATTTCCTAAATAATATTCTTTCATGTCTGATGGACCGTAATAGAGTCAGCTTTCAGCTTTTAGCTGTGTTGCTTTTGTTTCTGTTTCCATTCCCACATTTCTTTCTCATTACTTTGACTTATGTCTGGCCTAAGGTAACAGCTGGTCCACACAAATGGCATATTCCTTACAAATATTTCAGTGGGCAGTATTGCTATAAAGTGATTCTACTCCCCCCCTTTTTCCCACTTCCATGCTGGATGTTACCTTTCCTCATTCTCCACCCTATTCTGACTCATGTCTCTGTGGTTGCACTCCAGACTGGATTTGAGAAATGATCTGGCTTTAAAAATTACATCCTGTAAGAAGCCCACCAGCAGATTGCTGGTCTGGCAGGGCAGAGCACTCAGAAACGCCTCAGAACAAGGTTTACAGCCATCTCTCTGCTCTTGTAGAGCAATTACTCTGCTCTTGCAGAACCCTATCTTCCAGTGCAAGTCCTCCAGCTCTCCTGCCAGCTGCGAAGGAACATTCCTGCCCCCACTCCACTTAGCCCACTGCTTGGGGAACAGCTTGTGTTGAGCTCTCACAGTAGAGTTATACAAAGGTTTTATTTCCAGTGGGAAAGCCAGTTTAAGCCAGGCAGTTTCCTGCCTGCTATGCCCTCTTGTTCTGGCTCCTTCATCACAGCTCACTGTGCCCTTGATTGTGCCGATGCAGCTGTTTCTGGGCTGTGCTGTAAATTGGATCACTGAAATAAATCTGAGTTTTTGTGTGCGTGTGTGTATATACATGTGTGTGAACAGGTTTTTATTTTTTTTTGAACCTGGATCATTTCAGCCATTTGATTTATAATGTGGCCCACAAAGAGGTGAATTAGCACAGCACAGAGGTGGGAACCAGCAGCAGGGCTGGGGGGGTGTGCAGGAAACCCTTCAGCCAGCTTTGTTAGCATAGAAACTACTGGCACTGTACAGAACCTACAGAGCACCTAAATTAAACAGCCAGGAGAGAAAACTGGAATAGACCACAGAGCAGTCAAATTTTTGAACTGCTGGAGATAACCTGTATCTTTAGAAAAAAAAAAAAAAAAAAAAAAAAAAAAAAAGGATGATAAGCTCTTTCCATGAGTTGTCTTCTGCTCATTGGAGACACCAAAACAGCAGCTGTTTGGCCATGCAGAATATGGTTGTATGAATCCTGCTGAGCTTTAAAGTATGTTGGTCTTTCAGTGGTGTTAAAAATAGTCATAATTGCTTCATGCCTCAGGCCTTGTGTCTTGCTGTCAATTAGCATCAGAACACAGATTTATTTAAACAAAGGAGAACCAATATGGTGATACCTACTTGTGTGTGCAGGCAGAGAAACGTCATGGCAGAGAACACAAACACTGCACTCACCTCCACAGCTCCCAGCATTGTTAAAACAAAGAAGCTGCCTAGCTGGGAAGACTGCATGCAGAACATGGTGTGCAATAACAAACCTTCTTCTGATCCTCCAGCCATTTAAATGTCAGATATGTATTGGGAAAAAAACGTAATAATACCTCCCAGCATGAATAGTTTGGGACCACAATGAAAAAGTTGTATGTAATTTTCTACATTCTTGCCTATATGTGTCAGTTCACAATACCAAGATTTAGCTTGGTCATTGCACTTGGAAGTCTTGGCCCGTGTCACTGGAAATTTCTGACATACGTTGTTTTAGGCTTGCAGAGAAGGCAACCATTGCTGAATTGGTATATGTTGCTTGGCATTTCAAGCCTCTCTTTGAAACCAGGAGAGAGAACTGACTTCTAATTTAACCACATTAGTTTGTGTTGTGGAAGTCTGGTGTGACTTGGATTAACTGAAGTTCTGGAGAAGGGGGAAGGTCCCAGTGAGTCATCGAGACAAAACTGACCACTTATGGCTGAAACAAGAAAACAGAAAAATGAGGAGAGACTGACACCAGTATGGTGGTACTTCAAGTATCGTACCAGATACGCTTCACTGAGGAGGCTTAGAAGCTTAACAGGCAAAATGCAGCTAATGGAGGTAGAGAATGGAGCAGAAAGGAAGGAGAGTTTAGAAAGAAAATACTAAGGGTATAGAGTATTGTTCATCTCACATTAAAAAAAATATCTTCAACCTCATTTAAAAAACATACCACTTTGTGCTCTTCATTTGTCGGTTTCAGAGGTACTTTGCATCTTTAAGCTTTGTGCTACATCCTCAGGATAACTTTTTAAGCAAAAGCCAGTATTTTCGTGCAATAAAGCTTGAGGCTTGAAAGCAAGAAGAACATAGGCAAACTATGCAGCAAAGGGAATTTAAGCTATGTTGTGTGCAAAAAATGAGCAGATGAAGAAAATAATTAACAGGAAAGAAATCAATCAACAACAGATTCAGTTACTCCTGCAAAGCAAAACAACTAGTAAATTAATTTGCCCATGACTTTCTCATGACTCCGTGATTCTCTGCAAAAGGACTTTTTTTTGGCTCTGTGATTAGTTGAAAGAAGCTTTTTTTTAAGATGGTCAGAATTAACAGTTAAGTGCTCCTTTTCAAGAAGAGTGAATTTAAAAAAGAGCCTCCATCGGATGTTGGTTAAATTATTGTTTCCTGGCAAGCAGGTTTAGGTGTCGCTTCAGAAAACAGAGCCGCAGGCAGAATCATGATGCTAACAGCCCAGAGGGCGTGCATATGGGATATGGAAACACTAGTTTAAATATCAATCTAATTAATATTTAAGTAGTTTATTCAAAGGGGAATGGTTTCAATAGAAGACAATGTTTGAGACTGTACGGGTTGGAAAATGATAGTCAGAGAACATGGTAAGGGTTATGATACATACGATAGGATGTGAGCATGTATATTTTCTATGGTTCCACAGATTCAAGCCCTTATTCTGAGTTAGGCAGGCTGTATTTCTAAAGCTGCCTCACTATTCCCAGAGTGCTCAGAGCAGTGCTATACCATATAGAGGTTTAAGTGGTGCCCGCCTCCTCTTGCGCGAGTTTAGACAATGGTCAGATTTGCAGTTAGGGTTTCTGTAAACCAGAAGAGTATTTTCTGAACTTGATTCAGAAAACGGAAGATGTTTCCAGGATGATTGAAACTGGTGCCTTTTCTCAACTGGTCACGAAGGAGGCCTGGATCTGAGGGGAATACGCGTGTCCTGAGAAGCCCGCCTGTGTGTGCGATAACGGAACAAGACATTCAACGCGGCCAACGGCCATCGCGGAGCCACGAAGCCCTCGTCCACGATCAGTTTAAGCAAGGAAAGCACGAGAAGCCCGGAGGGGGGAGGGGCGGCCGCTAGCAGCGTGCACTGCAGCGATTTCGGAGCGCGGAAAACGCACGCACCGAGGGCTCGGACCCGGCCCGCGGACGCGCAGCGCAACGTCCCGAGGGGCGGCGGGCCGGGGCGGCACCGCGCTCTCCCGCCTCTCGGCTCCCGCCGCGGCAGCGCTCTCTGCTTCTCGCGGGCCCGCCGGAGAAACAGAAATAGGACGAGGAAAGAGGCCGAGGCAGGAAGGGGAGGGGGAAGGGCCGCGACGCCCAGCCCCCACCGCCTGGCCTGCGCCAGCACCGCCGTTGCCGGGGCAGCCGACGTCAGGCGCAGCCGAGGCGGCGATTGGCTCGGGTGAGGCGCTCCCGACGGGGCCGAGCCCGCCCGCTTTCCTCGGCGCCCAGCGGCTGCCGGCGCCGCGCCGCCTCAGCTGCGCCCGCCCGGCCACGTCCGCGCCGGGGCCATGGGCTGCCCGCTGCTGCGGCTGGCGCTGCTGGTGCTGCTGGCGCCCCGCGGCCGTGCCTGGGACAGCGGCGACCTGGAGCTGTTCGACCTGGTGGAGGAGGTGCCGCGCAACTTCTACGACTTCCTGGGGGTGCAGCAGGTGAGCGCGGCCCCGCGGCCCGCAGCGCTCCTGGAGCGCGACCCGGGCGCTCCGCGCGGCTCGAACGCGGCCGGCTCCCCTCCCCCACCGCCCGCTCCGGACTCCCGCGCCGCCTCCGGCGCTGTCACGGTGCGCCGCTGCCCGGCCCGGCCCCGTCGCCTCCGGCCGCCCCAGCCGTGCCCGCGCCGCCTGTTGCTCCGCCGCCGCTCGTGCCTGCGGGCCGGCCGGCTCTCGGACTCCCGGCTCCGCGCACCCTGCGCACCGCCGTTCCTCGCTTCTCGCCGCTCTGCACGGCTGCCGCTTCTCTGACGCTGCGCATCGTCACGGGCTGCAGCTCCCGCTTTTCTTCACGGGTCCCTGCGGAGGGCTGCGGCCCTTTCCCTTGGTGGCGGCTCGTTCCTCCAGTTAGTTTCCATGCTCAAGCGGTCTCGACAGGAACGCCTGTTCCAGCATTCCTATCCCGGGTTTCCCAGTTTTGCTGCCCCTTGACATCCCCAAGTCGTGTCCTTTGTCTTGGACCTCACTTGATGCCCTCCCTCATCTTCTGGGTCCTCCTCTCTGTGTGCATCTCACTGGATCTCACCGCAGTGACCTGTCCTCCAGTCAGCATGCATCTCCTCAAGAGTTAAATATGGATTCTTTAGAACGTTACTTCACCGGTCCCCAAGAGGCATTTCGTGCCTGGTATCTCACCTATATCTCTGTATCTTGTGAGTGACGCTGCTGGTCAAATAGCTTCCTTGGCAGCTTACGGCCCGGTCTGATGCAGTCCTTGTAGTTATTGAGGAAAATAACGGTGTCTTCAGGTGTGTTTCTTCAGGGCTGTGCCTGCAAGGAGAGGGTGGGGTTTGCATCATGTAGGGGTCGTGTTCTGGGAGCTGTCGGCTGTGGTTGTCAGGAGACACTTCCATCTCTTTTTTCTTCTTAAGCATCTGGCGTTAAATACTGTGGAATATCATCGTTTGTATGGCACAGCAAACATTGCTGCACAAGGCTTGCTTTCATGGGCCTAAAAATGTGGGGTTTAATTTCTGACTGGTGACAGGTGACAGGATGAGGGGAAATGGGCTTAAGTTGTGCCAGGGTAAGTTTAGGTTGGATATCAGGAAAAACTCCTTTACAGAAAGGGTTGTGAAGCACTGGAATAGGCTCCCCGAGGAGCCTGGATGTGTTTAAAAACCATTTGGATGTGGTGCTCAGGGACATGATTTAGTGGAGGGTTGTTAGTGTAGTATGGTTAGGTCGTGGTTGGACTCGATCTTTAAGGTCTTTTCCAACCCGAGTGATTCTGTGATTCTATGAAAGGCATTTTTAGTGTTTAGGTAATGTAGGTATACAGAATTTTGTCAGGGGCTGAAAAGGTACCGGGCACAGTAAGATTGACAAAATATAACGTTACTTTTAGTAAGAGGATTCTGTGCTACTTTGCACTTTTTCTCAGGCTTTATAGGATGGTAGAAGATCTTAATGAAGAATTTGAATCTCCTGCCGTGTATAAGCAGGAAAAAAGTTGTGAATGTGCAAGCCGAACTGAAGGGTGGTTTTGTTAGTCACAAGAATGGGCTGTTTGGCCGTGTGTCATGGCATCCTGAGCTCATGACACACTATGTTTTGTGGGTGTTGTTGAATACCCCTGTGGTTACTGTAATAGAGTATGCCCTGTCAAAGCTGAGCTTTGATAGAAATTGGTGAGTGCTGAAAGGAGCTGGATAGGTTTACAGGTCCTTGCAAGTTTTATCTTCTTCTCCTGTTGCTTGCTTCTCCAGTGCTGCTGGGTCCCAGTGCTTCAGACAAGGACTTGAAGCCAGGCTCTGTCTGCTCTGTTTTGCATTGATGTGTTGGAACACTGCAGTGGTTGGAGTTGTGGTATGGGGAAGGTGGCTGGTCCTGTAGTGGGGTCCGGGAGCGCACAAATCTTAGGTATCCTGCCTTGGATGCCTTAAAACAGAGCATCCTTTACCATAATGTCTCTGTGTGCTGTCTGCATGTTCCTTGAGGTTCTCTGCTGTTTTTTAAATGTGATTTAGTGGACCTTACTGGTTATTTTATGTGTCTCTGTTAGGAGTTGGTATGCCACTGGGTACGGTACCCTGAATATTTTGTAGTTCTGGTGTTGGTGGCTGTGTTCCCATACGCTCAGGTGTTCATCTTGGGACTCAGCACAGGGAGGACAGAGACTGTGAATATAGCCTTTGTGACTGGGTCTTTGGATTGTTTCATAATCTCTCATTCATCAATTATTTTATTATTATTTCCTTCTCCTTGTGTTCTTTGCCTTGTACTGTCTTGGTAATCCTTTCTACCTTCATGTATTCATGGGAGAGGGAGGCTCTAAGCAGCATATAAACTCTGTGTCTAAGTTGCAGATATTGGACCATGCTTACTAATAGCAGTGTATCAGGGTGCTGCATTTCTCTAGATGTGTCACCTTCTGGCTCGGAAGAAAATTTAAGGAATGACTCTAATACATCTGTAAGGCATTAAAGCAGTTTAGCTCTTGATAGGGGAATTGTGGTGCTGGCATTTCTTGTACTTCATGTCTTATACATCCCATGCTGTGTCTGAAGCTGATGTTGACCTCATCTGACAAGGTAAGGAAAGCACTGCAGCTCTCTTGCCTCTGGCTGCTGGATTTTCCTCTGGAATTGAAGAGAAGTAATGACTTCTGTTGCAAGTCTCTGCTCACTGAACTAAGAGTTCTGCATGTTGCCAAATTAAGTGGAAGCCTCACGGCATTGATGGGTAACTGCTATCCAGCATTGACAGCGTTAGGTCCAAATGCTGCTGGTGTGTTTTCCAACATCAGTGGCTGAGATGGAAGATCATCTGATGAAAATAATTTTTATTCTGAAAGTGGAGTGACAGAGGAAGAGTAAGGCTTTAACTGTCTCAGTTATTCCATTAACTTCTGTTAGTGCTTGACCTCAAGCTGAGTTTGGCTGAGAAGTCTACAGGTGCTCAAAGGATGGTGAAATTGGAATGAACATCTGGAGAAGGCACTGGCCAGGCCCCAGGCTGAGTACCTGGATTATGAAGTATCTGATTATTATACAAGGACTCAGTCTATCTGTTAAGCCACTGTGTCTAATAATAACATAATATGTAGCAAAGAGTTAAATTGTTACACTTTTATTACCTCTGTTTTGAACAATTCTTGAGTTGTTTCACCTTTGTATTTCTTCAGTTGTTCTAAAATCCATGATGTGATTTACTTGAGTGGCACATTTAAAATGTTACCCTTGTAAAGAAATTTGACCTAGTAAAATGTGGAGATCAAGTTAACCTTTGACTTAGAGAGAAGCTTACATTTCCATGTCTCCCACTTGGTTACTGAATTTGTGTCCAAATGGGGAAAAGAGAATCAAACTCTTGACAGACCAGATATAATAAACACTTCAGTAATCACTTCAGCATGGCCAGTTTCACACTGACAAAAGGATGAGGACCAGAGAAGTATTCATACTAAAACTCAGAGGAAGTTGCTGAATTAACCAGAGACTGTGCAGACTTGGTAACAAAATCACCTTGTTACCTGAGAATGAGAACATACAAAGATGATGTCAACTTTTTGGGAGGAATTCCAGGAAATCTGAGGAACTATGAACTTGTATGGAGCTATAAGCACAGATCAAGTTAATTCTGTCATCTCTTGCAGCTTTTGCTGGCCGGTGCTTGCATAAATATGGTATGCTTGTGGTGAACCAGTTTGGTGTCAGCTGAGCCTCTCAACTTCGTGCTGAAGTGTGCTGTTAATTAGAACTGTTTATATGGCTTCAAGGGAATTATCTTCTCCTTTACTGGTTTTGGCTTGCAGTAAGGAAGGCACTACAGGCCTCTGAAACCTTGTGAAAGTTTGTGGTACAGTTCTACAGTACAAGAGTTCTGATCAAAAAGTTTTTGGGAAATGTTACTTGTTTGTGTTAACAATACTGCAGCATGCTGATTCAATGAAGATGTGTTAAAAATACATGAGCTGTGTTGCTAGGATTGGCCAGTGCAGAGCAGTGTGTTCTGTCTTAGCTAGGACCAAGGAATTTCTGAATAAGGCTATGGCGGCTGCTGGGAATCAGGTAAGGGAGCAGATTTGTATTGGAAGTGTGCAGGGCCAGTGTGAAAGCAAACACAGTGCTCCTCCAGGCGTCCTTTGATGCAGAAGGGAAGGCCCTGGCACCTCAGATTCCTGAGGAAGAGCTAACATGTGACTTGCCAGCCAACAGATAAATGCATAACCCCTTAAAATGTTGAGAGGCCTTTTCTTTAATGTTCTTATCTTTCTTGTGAGATTTGTTTTGAATTTATTTTGACAAATCTAAGCTATTCTTGTGGCTTTACTGGAAAAGCTGAAAGCGTATCCACGTCAGTGCCCAGACTGTGGATCTGCTAAATGCCAGCGTGGCACAGGCACAGTATAGAACCCAACTGTGGTCCTCTCGTCTGTGAGCTGCAAGTATGCAACTGGCTCCAGAAAGTGCTAGATGTGGGGAGTGAGGCCTCGGGTGTCTTTGGCTGTGGGAAGCCACAGTGTCTCCAGACAAGCTGGTGGCTCTGGGCTTGTAGGCCCTGCAAAGACCTGGAACAGAGGAGCTGTGTTACCTCAGCAAGCAGTGCAGTCTGGCAGAGCTGTGTCTGCAGAATGCCCGCCTGCTGCCAAGGAGCTGATGCCCATACTGTTTGCATTGCAGGGAGTTCTGTTGTTGAGCTCATTCCAGACTGGCTGTGTGGACTTGGTGCCTGTTTGTATTGAAGTGTGCTGGTTGTGCTCCTAGTATGCATCTCACAGTTCAGTTCTAGCTGAAAGGAAATCACGTCATCTGCTCCAGGACTGCTTCCTGATGCACAGTCAGTGGGAGCAATAAAAAAAAGTTAGCTTTATGTGCTAAGAAATTGAGGTAGATGCAACTTTTAGACTATCATCTATGGCTTGTGTTTCACTCTTGGCACTGGTTTCTAAGAACCTTACCAGAAATGGGCCCCATGACAAATTACATGGCTTTTATCATATTACCAGGCACACGATAGAGTGTTGTATCTATTCAAGGAATGCTCTCAATCCCTCAGCAAAACCAGCCTATCTGCACAGCCTTCTGTCTCCCCATGCTTGTAAGGCGCACACCAGCAGGACAGGGGAGGGGAATGAGGAGGGGCAGCCCAGAAACTGAGCAGTGTACTTCTTTCTAGTGAGAAGATGCACCACACTCCAGAGATTTATTTTGGCTTCTTTCCTATCACTCAAGGCTGTTCCCTTCCCTGATGCTTTTTAAGGATAACAAATGTGGTTGTGGTGTTAATAAAGTCATCTATTAATAAAGTCATGTTTTAGAGCAAACCTAAATTTGCAGTATTGATTCAGTCTTCCAAGTAGTGGAAGTATTTGATCTAGTAAGATAGAACTTTACACTCCTACAATTATGGTGTGAATTTTTGTGATAACTACGTCAAAACTATGAGCTTTAGGGTTTTCTTACTTTGTTTTGTAAGACTAATTTGTCTTTGCATGACAGCACTGTGACTTCTGCAAGTCTTGTGCCACAATGTGCCATGGGGCAGCTTGATGTTTCACTACTGTACTTGAGGAATGAAAATTGTTGGGCAGATGAAACATGTCTAATGGGCCAGATTCTTCATTCAGAAACCTGTTAAGATTATCTTATTTTCTATTCTGTGTTCAAAATTTATATTAGGGAGGCCTAAAGACTTTGGAAGGCTTAGACTTTAATGCACTTTTCATCATGGAATTGGAATTCTGTGTCCAAAAGAAGAAAAGAAAGATATATTTTGTCATCCCTATTGCTCTGGACTGTCAGAAATAACTTCTACTTGGAAGAACTGCCCTAGAGAACCAGTTGTGACAACTGTGCTAAGACTTGTAATTGGGGATGATGTAGGATATGGGGTTTTGTATTTATTAATGTTTAAACAGCACTAAACTCCCAGGTAAGCTGCTGCTGCTTGATGCCATGCATTCTGTGAGTGCATTCACACGGTTTTGTGAGTAACATTCACTGATGTTTGTTGTTCACAATCGAAATACATAAAAATGATTCAGACATCTACGCTTATGGAACTTGTTGTTTCCAGTAAATGCACTTGCTGTATTGTTTTCTAACTTTCTGCTTGAGTGTTGCTGAAGGAAATCTGTTCTGTTGTATTATTATTATTATTTTGGCTTTGATTGCTGCTTGTTGGCTGCTTTCTTAAAGACACCAAAGTGTTTCAGAATTTACCATTGGAGGTAGTTTTAAACATTTACTCTTGTCTTTCCCTGGCAACTCATTTTCTTTTTGGCTCTGTAGAGAAACGGATGCATTACAGCAGCAAACCGCTGTGCTTGGGAGCCAAGGGAGCTAACAGTATGCAGGGTGCTGTGAGGGGGGTGAAATAAGGAGAGCTTATTTGCTTATTAATTTTGTCTGCAATAGCAGTAATGTTGGAGCTGCTTCTCTAACTCTCTGTACTTTCTGCTTTTCTTGTCCTTTAGCGTGTAGCCATAATAACTTGGTTTTCAAACTGCAGGAATAAAAAGCAGGCTAGTTTAGCTCCTCAAAGTTCTGCATTTTATTAGCAATTCATTGAAGGGAACAACCTATTTCTTGTTGAGGGTAACCTGTGGAGGCCTCTGCTGCTTGTAGAACGTTTTATGCTTGTTCTGAATTCTGCTCCTTTGCTGGAGTTCTCCTGTATGTGCCTATGTTGGCATCTAAACCAGAGCCATTTTGCAGTGAAAACAGCGAACATGTTTTTCTGATTGACTCTAGAGAAAAGTACAGTTTTTAAGGGGGGTGGTTAGAGGTATATGTGATTCCACTTCAACTGCAGCACCTGGCCAAATTTTAAACGATCATTCAGCATTTAAAAATGTCCTTTGAATGAATCCATGCTCCTAACACTGTCAGCAGAGCTGCTAACAAAGAGCACCGATGCTGCCGCGCAGCTGAGCAGAGGGAATGGGAGCATGAGCAATGACAAAGGGGTTTTCTTCTGTGAGAACAGGTCTGATGTGAAAAGAAACAAATGGAGGAAATTAGTGTATACCTGAAATTAGTGTATACCTGAAATGTTGCTTGTTTTCCATGGTCCTGCAGTGGACTGTGAAATTCATGCAGCATTTGAAAGCCTTCAGTTTTGCTTTTGATTTATTTGTGAGTGTTCTTGCTTTTATGTAGCAATATGCTGTGCCGGTTAAAAGCTTGGTTTTTTTGTTCTTTCAGCGTTGGATCCCTGAACAGTTATGTGTGTGTATGTGTGTATGTATATATGTGTATTCTCTGAAGCTTGAAATTTTTTTCATAAATTACAAGGAGATTGCTTTTTTGTGGTTTTTTTTTCTCCCCTCAGTTCTGTTTGCTTGACTGTCAGCCCTGTTTGGATGTTACAGCTCTGTATAAAAGCGACTTGTAAACAATCCTAATGCATGTAGCAATACAGTTCTGCAATCAGTGGTCTGAACGTAGCACTTTACAGTAGGATTTGTAGCAGGATGTTGGAAGTTACTGGGCTCTCATCCAACAGATTGCTTAGGTGTAAATTTCTTGAATGACTTGGCTCCCAGGCCTTAGAAGCGTCTTGTCTTAGTGTCAAGCAGATGAGTGGTGGAATGAGAGTAGAAGAGAATTAATGTAGTCTCTCATCTCTGTTAAATCTGAAGTTCTTTCTTCTCAGTGTTAATCTGGTGCTGGAAAAAAAATCAGAAGACACATAGAAGCTGCTGAAATAATGTCACTCTTCAGTCTTTCTCTGACTAAAGAGTGAAGGAAGAACTAATGGAGTCTGGCTTTATCTATGGGCTATAATTCTGGAATGCTGCTGTCTCAACATGAAGTGCTTTTGCTTGTTGAAGAAGCATTCAGTGCTGGTAAGCAGATGAGAAAGCTGTGGAGTAGCCTTACTGCACTGAGATGAGTAGTCCTTCTTTAAGGGGCAGTAATTGTTATTGTAGAATCATTAAATTGAAAGGGACTCCTACGATCAAGTCCAGCTGTCATTTAACGCTACCTGTCCACCACAAAAGCGTGTCCCTTAGTGCACATCCATGTCTCACTTAGCCCTGGCACATTTTATGAATGAGTTTGCAGCCTAATCAGTGTTCTAGTGTGTTTCAAACTGATTTAGACTAATAATCACCACTTCATAGTCAGTGATTAATTCATATAGCGTTATCATATGGAACATATATGCTCCGACAGCAGAGCAAAGAGCTGTATGCCATTTAAAGCTTTGTGACAGTTTATTAGTAATTGTTTTATTGTGCCTTGTGTCTAATTGTAATGTTGCAGCAAAAAGAAAAAAAAAATCTGGCTGTGTAGGAGCTTCTTCTCATTTCTACGAATTATTCAAAATTTTCTTCAGTGGGAATAGAAAATCTCAAGCTCTTCTGTAAGTTGTTTAAAAATTCTGAATAAAATAGTTTACCAATACAAACCTATCTGTTTGTTGAGGACAAAATATTTGTGAGTTTGTAATGTGTGTTGTTTGTTGTTTGTTCCTTTTGTTCTTTTTTGTACCACAGTACTTTTTCAACACTACGAACAAACAGAGCAACATTCAAAACAAAAAAACTCAAATGCTGGACTGTATCAGTTGAAATGCAGCTGGAAGGTGTCAGTCAGTTGTTCTGCTGTTTACAGCGGTGAGGAGAGAACAAACCTCTTGCATACGTAAGCTATACTTCACTTTTAAGTGCAGGATATAACTGGCTTGTGTTCAGGTTCAGATACACAGAACAGAGTTCCATGCTGTAATCCGTTTAGTAAATCTTACTGGCTGCTGTGTTAATACTCGGTGCTTAACCAGAAAGCTGTGTTAATTCTGCACACAAAACCCGCTTTCCTTCTAGACAGGTAGAGCTGCCAGCTCCAAGTTCTGCTCTGTAAGCATGGCTTAGTAGTACTTCCAGTGGAACCAGCGCACTCAGTCTGGCATTCCCTCACCAGCGCCCACCCAAAATGCACATGTCACCTATGGACTCTGAGATTGAACTGTGTGCTCCCCTCTTCATGTCATCACTTAACGTATTGAGTACAGCCCATCCCAGCACCCATCCCCAACAGAACACCTTTCAGCTGTCTTTATATCTACCCTGAAGGCCATTGAGCCTTGCTTTTTCTATTCTGTTCATTAATCTTCTATTTCTAAGATGAATTCCTCACATCCTGAAGCAAGTTTCTTGGATGATCTGTAGTGTGCAACATTGTCAGAACCATTCTCAAAATTGGTCCATCCCATGCCTGCTGGACCTTCTCCCCATCCTTTCACTGTTGTATGCGCAAGGTTCTGTAGGGCTCTACAGTTTTTTTGGCTGTGTATTCAACTGATTCTATGGGAACTGGCATGTAAGCCACCAAAGTGCTGGTTCAGTCATTGTTCACTTGAAGAATGTGTGGTTTTCTTGTTCTGCTGATACTCATTTGTGATTAAGCGTTTTCTCTCAGAGACACAGGCCTTTAACTAAGGTATTCTGAAGGACTCCCGAAAGATATCATCTGTTTCTGTTAATTTTCTTAGCTTCAGTAACTAGCACTGCCTCTCTAACATCAGTCTTGGACAGTAGCCCTCTTTTTAGAAGGTAAAACGGAGGCCTTGGCTTTGTAATGTTTAGTTTCAGGATTGCGTAGAGTTGTTCTCCTCCTCACTCCCTTTTCAGTGATGGTACCTTTATACTTGGCTAATTCTGTGGTTTTATCAACTTAGTCCTCAGCAAGCTCCTTATTGTGGTATGCTGAACTTTATCTGTTTGGATGCAATGAGATTACTTACTTTACTTAGTTTCTACTAACTGTGATACTGCCACTTACTAGCAGTGTTGTTGCTTCTTGTTGCTGGCTTAAGTAAGAACCTGATTTTACTTTTATTTTTTGATGTTACAAATCACTGTGAAAGCGTCAATTTTTGTGTTTTTTATCAAATGCAACGACTGAACTGTTTAAGAAAAAGGCACAAGACAATTTTATGGTGTACTATCATTTCTGCAAGTTTTTAATACTTACCAAGATAAGCCTTGCTCCAGGCAATTGGTTGAAGTGCATGAACTTTAAGTTAGCGTATTGAAGCTAACAGATGTACTGGGTAAAGTATTTCAGGGGTTTGGGACAGTTCTGCAGTAAACAGTCAGTTTCCTCTTTCTGCCAAAAAGGGTTAAACAGTGTATTGTTCAGGGAGTTGATTATAACGTAGGATAAACTCATCTTGCTGGTATTACCTAAAATAATTACACCCTGGATGTAGTCCTGCCCTTTGCTTCCATTCTGTTTATGTTAGTTTACCTTGACTAATATCAAGAGATGCAAATCTGGGGGAGACTTGGCTCTTTGTTATCATCTGCTTTGGTGCACTGAGAGATTGTTTGAGAACCCTAAAGAACAATAATTAGTATTGGGTAATGAAAGACTAAATTGGGCCACATTTTGTGGGAAGTCCAGTTTTGTAGGTGCTACGTATTCGGTGCAGAGTTCTTTAAAAGGCCTTAAGGTCAGACAGATTCAGAGGAGAAGGGTTGATGGTGAATGTTCTCTAGTTTGAGCTATGATAATAGTTAGACCTAGGATTGTCCTTAGCAGGCTCCAATTTGTCACAGTGTGACAGCAAATTGAAATATGTAAGTGCAATTAAACATTATTTAGTATTGCAGCTGATCTTTATCACACATGCATTAGCTTTATCTCAATTTTGTGGTAAGACTACAATGTTGAATTCAATCAGGTTTTGAAATTGTAAGCTGGGGTCAAGCGTATTTAAATACAAAAAGTTTGAGTAATGCTGCATTCTCCCTATAAAAGGAATAGATTTAGAGAGAAATGCACTCGAAGTAAAAATCCTGCCTTAATAATAAGGAGGCTTTGATCCTGAACCATGATGTTTTAAAGATTGCAGGGCGAAATATTTCTTCGTATTTGTTTTAATTTGTTCCTGAAAATAAGAAATAGAATAGAAATAAGCAATAGAACATCAGTCGGGCAGCTTTTTGTTTTGAAGTGCTCTCTCACTGATCGCCATTTTGCACTGCAGCTTGTCAGCTTCTCATTTGTGAATATAAACATTGCTTAACTTTGAATACAGATGCCTTGTTTTCTTTCTAAGACAGAATTTCATTCATCTTCTTTGTGTTTGCTATCCTTAAAGATCAACTCTTTAACAACGAAAAGAAATAAAGTACTTTTCAAAAAAGAAAATCTGATATTTAGTTGGGAGTATGATATCGTCTCACATTCTGTCCTAAAGAAAACAGAAGGCTGCAAAACTTGAGTTTCTTCACTTCTGAATTATGTCATATGTGTTCGCATAGCTTCTGAAGTTTCAGTGAATTTATACCAGGTGCTGGTTATCCTGTCTGCTGTCAGGAGCGATGGATGAGGGCCCTACGTGCCAGTTGGCTGCACCTCAACAGATTGATGCCATGGCCAGAAAGCACAGTTCCTTCCTTCCTCTCTAGACTTCTTAGCAGATCAGCTTAGACCTGCCCACCACGCCTGCGCTTTCTAGAGTGATCCAGTACTTGCCCAAAGCTTTAGTCTTCACTGGATGTCACAGAATTTCAATTTTTTTTCCTCCTCATCCTCCAAATTAAATTCCTCACTTCAAATTCTCAATCCCAGAATAGTGATAGAAAATGAGACAGTTATCTAGATGTTTTCTCTTTTGCTGTGCCTAACCTTTAGTGTCCACCAAGACAGACTGTTGCTGGGGCTGTGGGTGCTGGTTTTCAGTGTGTACAGTGGATGTGGTCCTGATGGCCAGAGCTGAGCATTGCCTAACCAGCTGATACTGTGTTGTCAAGGCTTTGTAAATACCTTAGGAGCCTCCTGCGTTGCATTTCATGGTGGCTGTCCATGCAACCCCCTGGAGCTTCTCATCTTTGAAGACAAGTTCCGTGGCTTTTGCGCTAGATTTTTCTTTTTCCTTCTATTGTGTTTTTCAGAGGTAGAAACAGTGAACAGTCTGATAGTACTCTCAGTCCTGCTTGCGTATATACTGCGCCTTGTCTTCTCATTCCTATTTTTTTTCTCCCATTCCATCATTGAGAACTACAGCTGTCAATCAGAGATACCATAACTGGTAGAGCATGCTGTCTCTGGGTACTTTTTCCTATCGTATTCAGTGCGTACATCCTTTTGAGAGATCTGCAATTAGCGTAAGCACTGTGTCGTTCAGGAAGAAAAACTTAAGGATTTTTATTTTCATTGGTATTTTTTAAGTCTCCAGTGCCTTCTGTTTGTCACTCTTGATCTTGGAGGTCATCTTTCCTCTTGACTGTGTGGTTGGTTTGTTGGTTTTTAAATGTATTCCTGCAGCCGTCATGTTTTACTGTGGCTTTCACTGCCCATCATAAATTCAGTCCTTTCTTCCAGCTCAGGAGCTAAAGTGGTTGTATGCCCCCTGGTTGACTTACATTTTAATTACTTCACACAGACCCTTTGTCTAATCTTTGTACTTTCTGTAACTAAAGTTTCTGTCTGAAATTGGTGTTGGCTTTTCAGTTGAGCCTTGAGACCGAATTGCCAAGCAGCAGGTGGTTTGCATTGCCTCAAGCTTCATGCTGCCTGTGGCTTTAGGCTGCATGCAACAATCTTTCTCCTCTATGTTCCCATTTTTATACTGTTGGTTTTTTTTTTTGTTGTTTTTTTTTTTAAACTCTCTTATATTTTTCATTTTTTTTTGTCTTAATTTGTGTTATTTATTGAAGATCCTTTTTCTCTTCTCCATGTCAGTGACAGTCCTATCCTTCCTTCTCATCATTGCAGATGAAATAATTACCCCAGGTTCTGTAATGTATGCTTTTTATTTTTTGTGGCTTTCCACAGTCATTCTTGAACAAATATTTGATGTGGTCCCAGCTTTGATATATAGGTGTTGTACCAAAGGTTATTTGGAAAGAGAATTTTTCATAGCTGGGACTGAGGATTGCAGTAATGTCAGCAGCATCACTGTGCAGCTGGGCTCCTGGGCCAAGCCAGCATGCAGGCCACATATTTAGCTCACCCTTTCCCACATGGATAATGGGGTCCTTGGGGGCTGCTTTCCCCATGGCATAGCTGTGGCAGACCGCTCCGTGCGAGTGGACCTTGGTAGAGCTGGCTTGATTCTTGCACAGCAAGGGTTTGTCTGAGCCCTGCAAGGCACACTGTCTGAGGGGAGTGTGTCAGTAGTTCTCTCTGCCCTAAGGAAGTACAGGTAAGGATAAAATACCTCCAGTATAGAGAATATATATTTTTTTCAGTATATTTTAGTCAAGTAAATATTGCTTTATCCATTTTTACAGTTCTGTAGCAGAGATTGCATTGTTAAGCTCTGTTGTGTATGCCAGCCACAGTCCTCTCTAATAGGACAACCCGAAGCAGTCTTTGTCTGTCAGCTTTTGTCATGTACAGCATAGCCAGTTGGCTAACTGCTGGAGGGAAAGTCCAGTGAAATAAGGCAGTGTGTGGGACAGCAGATAGGGAGAGGCAACGAAAGGAGGCTCTCCTTTAGGAGAAGGAGAGCCTGTAGGCTAGGAAGTTTTTTTCAGAGATATTTCTAGTGGTGAGAAGTCCTTGTGGGACTGCCGTAATTTCAAACAGTGATGGGTGACCGTGGGAGTAGCCATGCCCTAAGTCACGCACAGGCTGATACGGAAGTTATCAAGCTCTTAAAGTATGGCTACGTTCTGCTGTTGCTTTATTAGCTCTGTTTCTTATTTATTTCATTTGGACAAACCCTTCCAGTTTTCTGGTGCGGTCCGTGTCCGTTTCCCTGCAGGACGCTGTTGATTGTGGAGCACTAAGACTTCCAACGCAGCGACTGTCAGCAGTTGATGTCAGCTGTGGAGCACAAAGAGGCTCCATAGCTGCATACTTGCTGCAGGAGACACTGCTGGAGCGGTGTGCTGCTGCCGTTTTGCCCTTTCTTTTGAGATGCTGCCAGTAGACAGCGCTGAGGCTGGGAAGATGGTTGTGCTATTCCCTCTAATTATATTGTGGTCTTCCTTCTCGTAGCCAGATTTGGTATTTTTCCAATGTAAAGTATGACATATGTTATTGCTTAAAATTTCTTTTTACAGTGAGACCTTTTTGTTCTAAATATAATGATGAGGAACATGGACATAGATCTTTATTATGTGCAATTCAAGACAAAAATGGAATCCACAGAAGATATTTGGAAATAAGACTGAAATTGCTGTGTGAGGCTTCTGTATGCTGTAGAGCAGAGGTACCAGAACTTCAGTGATGCACACCATAAAGCTTTTCAGTACTCTGTATTTATGGTTGTCTCTGTGCTGCAGTGATCGTGTAATCTGATTATTGAGATTTTACATGTTTAAGCTCAGTTTTGGCTTCTTACCACTTGATGGCAGTGAAGGAGCTAGTGTTGCCAGGCAAAGGTTCAGGGCAAGACCCAATATGAATAACAAAAGAGGAGGTACAAAGGAAGCCTCTGACATTTAATATTGTTCACATTTCTAGGTGATATTGCATATACCACAAATGACAGTAGAGGAAGAAGTGCCTCTAGATGGAGCTTCAGTTCTTCCAGTGGGGAAGAGATTTTTATGCTTGAGATTTGCTCCTATTTATAATAATTATTTCAAACAGCAACTTTCTCCTTTAGGAATGGAATGATACCAGACATGATCGATAAGTAATATCAGTGCTTCTGTTATTATAAACATACTGTCCTTCTGGAAGAGCATGAAATTCTGATATTTCTCTCACTCTTCAAATCCTGCTGTCTCTCCACATTCTTTGGAATATTTGGGTATTGGTAGAAATATGCTCTGCACATTAAGTATTGGAGTAATTATTCAAGACGTTTGTTTTTTTTTGTAAGGTTAGTTTGATTGTTTATCTGTGTATTTATTTATTTTACTGTTGGGCCAGAAAGTGAAACACAAAAAGTAGTGTTCAAATTACAAACTGCCCTGCAGTATTTCCTGCGTGCACAGTGCAGTCGCAGTGAAGAAGTGTGTGCTGTAACATCAGATACTGCAATGTGTGTATGTGTGTTTGAGGCGCCTTATTAGCGAAGGCTCTTTCGCACTTCCTACACCCATGTACACCTCTTGCCAAGCTGGTATGGGGAAATGAACCATATAATGGCCCCGCTATAGTAATTGGCTCCACATGGGTGGACTCCAGTACACAGACAAAACCTTATTTGAAGTAATTGGTGCTTTGTGTAGGTACAAGGGTCTGTACATGCAGATTTATTTTGGATCCTGGGTCAAACCTTGGCATTAGTTAAGGTTTCAATTTCATGCAGTGTCTTTGACATGTAAGTGATTTTGAATGAGTATCAAAAACATCCATACAGATAATAGGAAGCAAATTGATGGAAGTCATTCATTTAAAATCCACGTTGCTGATATTTTGCAGTTATGGTTTTTGCTTGAATACTGGAGGAAGAAGTTGGCTGGTTGAGTTTTGTGGAAGTGCAGACTGTTACTAATCATAGAAAGGAGTGGAAAACCAAATGAGGACTGCACGTTTACTAAATATCTTAATCATTAGTGGGATTGTTCTTGTTCTGTTGAAGACAATGCTATGTAAACTCGTGCTTGAAAATAGAAGAAAAATTCACAGGAGTTATCAAACATTTACTTTCATTTCAGTTGCCATTCCTATTTTTAAAAAGCATTCTTATTTTTCAAAAAGCACTTGAGTGCATCATTTTGTGTATTAGCTGGTGTCTGTAAGCCTGGCTGAAAGCCTTGTGAAATTGAGGCATTTCTTCATCAATAGTATTAAAACGAGTTTCTTATCAGTGTGTTCTGAGTAAAATTTGTTGGAACTTTTCCTTCATCATGTGGTGTAAGTTGGCTGTATTTTTCATGTTTGTGGAAGCATTAAGCTGCTGTGGTAGTGCATGCTTTTCCAGCTGCTGCTATTTGATTTTGGGGAATTTGAAGTTTGAAAGGTACTACCAACATGATCAGAGCATTTGGAACATGAATTTAATTTGTTTTAGGAAGTTGGTGTTAATCTTGCTCTGTCTCCTTGCCAGATTGAATGACATAATTGCCAACAATCAGATACGGAAAGAATACGTGTGGATGTGCAGATTAAGCTTTGTTTTTCTAGGCGATTGTCAAGAACTTAAGCAGGTGTAACTCTGCAGATAGTGCCGAGGTGGCAGTGCCCCAGAAGCAGGGTGTTGCTGTTGTGTCTCCCTGCCTGGTGGAGAGCTGCAGGTAATGGTAAAGGTTCCATCTCTGAAAGACAGCACATCCATTTTCATCTTCTAAAAATCCCTTAGCTTCTTCCTTTGCTTGTACAACTTCTCACTTTTAAATTTTCTCTTGCATATGTTCCTGTACTAACGTTACCATCACTGTGAGGCTGCTCCCTGGCTTTAAGAGCCACAAGCTTTTGGTGGCATTTTTATTTTTCTTTGTGTGCTGAGCAGAGCTCAAACTGTTACTTCCTGTTTCGGTTGAAGGAACAAAGTGAGTTCTTGGAAAAGGCGTAAAATGGCAAAAAGTAGCAACTGGTGCGTGGGCTAAATTGTCCTGAACGTTACTGGGTTTTGAACAAAGAATCAATTCCGCATCTGTGGGCAATACTGAGCCCCGTAGCTGATAAGGGAAATGCTGTGCCGCAGCTAAAGGCTGGGCACTAACATGGAGTTCGTTTTGACTCTTTCATAGTGCTGGAAAAGATACACTAATTAATACTGATTGTGAATGGGTGGAAATAATCTGAAGTTCCCCTTCTGTGGAAGGATCGTCAAAATGATTTTATTTTACTTCATGAAAATCTAATTATATAAAGCTGTGCAGTAGCATCTCTTGCTGTAGTGTTTAATGAGGGCAGAATAAATAAGCTTGAAGAAAGAACTTAGAATTGCTGGTAGAATTAACTCTACAGGTTTTTGTTTTGGTTTACCGTGAGAGCACTTCAGAATTTTAATTTCATTGTGCTGCAGCACATTAATGCAGCCAGCAGCCACATTCTGTTTGTGTGCCTTTATTTGTTGTTTCCCTAAATTTCAGACCAATTAAAGAATTCCAGAGACCTTTTCAGTGAAGAAAGCAAGGAAGAAATTTCCTTTTTTTTTTTTTTTTTTTTCTTACCACTAAAGCTTTTTCTTTTTTTCGTATCAGGTTTTACTGGAAGATTAAACTGAATATTTGTCTTCGAAAGATGTTTTCATTTTCACTCAGTTGGTACAAACACTGATAGAGAAATAAGAAATGTTCCAGTTGTCACGCATCCTGATGGACAATATCCCTTTGGTCATTCCCCCATTTCTGAGAGTTGCCCCCCTCCCCCTGCTTGGTGTCATTGAGGGTTATTAGTTGAAAAGAGACGAGTGGCAACGCAGACTTGTTTGGAAAAAGGGTACTCGTGTAAGGTCTCTCAGGTAGAAAACATTATAGGATATATGTATACATGTTTGTAAAGTCCATCTGGGATGATTATGGAAATTGCCCTCATTGCAGTTTTTCAGGGAATATTTGCTATGTTAAGAATCCGTTACAAATGGAGCTCTCTTTTGCAGCTCGAGATCAAATATTGACAGAAAGATTTTTCTTGGGTAAAATAAACTGTTCTCCATATGTAAAATTGTCTTGCTAGTAAAGATGCCTTGAATTTTCCATCTTACGGGTATTTCAGTCTGAATCAAGGTCTGTAAATACTGGTGGATCAGAGCTCCGTGCCTGCCATCAATCTGGGGCTATGATTGTCCATGTGGTTCTGCAGCAGCCGTACCTGACCGTATGTAAGTATGGGTGTGAGTCCTGGGATTCCTAGAAAAATGCACAATTGCCATGTTCATATGTAAAATACTGCATTAATTTCATGCAAATTTCGATTGATACATGTGGGAATAGCGTCAGTCTTTATTTTAAGTTATTCTTCTGTATAGTACAGGAAAACTCCGTCCAATATAAACACCGTGAAATCATGTTTCAGAAGCACAACTACAAATATGGTACATTCTTAACATTTTCTTTCTTCCTTTTTCCTTTTTTTTTTTTTTTTTTTTTTTTTTTTGTTAAATCAAATACTTAAATTTTTCATGTATATTTGGCTTGTCAGAGATTGTCTTCTCAGTACGTGAGGCTTTTTAATTCTTACACAGATGCTTTATTTCAAATGCGACAATGAAACGAGGTGCAGGTGATACAAAGGTACAGCAGTATGCCTTCTGCTGCTTCGTGCTGCCCAGCCCTTCACAGCAGTGCAGCACTGCAGGGTTATGTGCGATGCAGCGTGCCTCCATTTCTATTTTGACAAGATTCCTGGTACTTCTGATAAAAAATAGCGGTCTGAAAGTAGATGTCTTCATTTGTACTTCTGGAGTGCGCTCACGTGTGGAGCAGTAATACTGAATTATTAACAAAGAGCTCCGTTGCACCTTAACGAAATTGGTAATTAAAAAGCTGAGCCTGTTTCTCATGTGGCTGCCATTATTTTTAGAATCTCATTACTTTCATTATACTTGAGAGATTTTGCAAGGTGCTGGGTCTCGTCCTTCTTTGTCTGAGACGATAAAAATACATATGCCTCACAGAACGTGCCCGGGAAATGCTTCTGGGGCTTTGGAGACAGAGCACAGCCAGCCCTGCAGGAGGATCACCCACCCACACCCGGCCTCACCTGATGCTGATCTGCTGTGTGCGCTGCCCTAAAGGCTGGCTGGTGGCTCACTGCCCCTGAGACGTGCTGTGCAGGTGCTGCCTGAGCACACATCTCTGTTGTGCTCAGGAGTAAGCCCGTCTCCATTAGGTTTTTCTGAAGATGTGCAGTTTGGAATGTCATGCTGATGGCTAGCCAGGCTGTCCTGGAGTTGCGTGGAGCCTTTTAGAGTCAAAGTGATTCTTCAGAGAGCATGGGCTTATTGCAGGGGAGAAAAACCACTGTTGCACTTAAGTTGGTTTTATAAAGCATGTCCGTGCTGCTTATGCACAGGTTGGACTTTTTTTTTTTTTTTAAATCTATTTATTTTTCAACTATTTCCTGCAACAGCCTTACAAAAAGTCCTGTACTGTAGTGCCACTTCTAAAGGTTTTGACAAATTTCTGGGAATACAGAATGTCGGTTTTCAGAATGTCTCCAGTCATAATTTGGTTTCTTTGTACTTGCTCATTGTGATGATTTTAAATTCACTACATTATATCCTACAGTCTTTATTTATTCAGGCGCAGGGAGAGATCTGGCCCTGCTGCAGCTTCAGGCTGTGCTGAAAGAGGTCGTTGTCTGCAAAACTGTAACCTGTAGGTGCTGAGGGTGTGGATAGGGCAGGGGAGAAGATTGTGGGAAGAAGGGTTCCATGGATAAAGCAGTCAGTTGGAAAGTGCCCCTGAGGACAGGATTCTGTTCCTCTCTCTGCCACAGAATTCCTATGTGATGCCAGGCAAGTCGTTTAAACGGAACTTTTCCCAAGTGGTGACTAATTGATTTGAGTGCTCTGCAATTCTGATTGCATAATTTGAGATACTGGGGGCTTCTGCGCAGAAATAGCGAGCGCTTGCTGCTGAAGTCGATTAAAGTCTGTCCTGAAAGTGTGGAATGCTGTTTGATAGTAAGCACTCGGAAGGATCCTGTCTGTGATAAAATTAGCACCCGAGATAGCTGTGCCTCATTTTGCAATCTAAAAACAAAAAAAAAAAGGACAGTAATGCATGCTTATCTTAAAGATACCACAGAGGTGAATGATACTATTGATGAACTCTGGTACCATTGTGATGGGCTTCAAAACAAATAACCACGTCTTCAGAGCAGTGGTGACAGGCAGATGAGGCCACACATGGGCAAATGTGTGCAGAACAGCACTGAATAGTTCCCCCTGGGCAGGCGCTGATCTTCTGTGCAGTGCTCAGAACTGGGGTATGGCAAGAGGAGAGGCTGCAGGGAGCTAGCTGCAAGGGACCTCCAATACCCATTTCTGTCTGTGTCATGTATGCGCTCTCATATATGAGATTTCAGGGTATGTTTGGCACTGGTGGATAGAGGCAAGCTGAGTAAGGAAACAGACTCATGTTAGTTCCCTCCTTCCTTTCTTCCTGTTTCCGCTGTTTCATTGCCCTACAGCAGATGTTTCTTTTATTTTGGTCAGTGGTACTTAACTATGACTTTCAGAAATAGTTTTGCAGTATTTC
Source organism: Lagopus leucura (assembly GCF_019238085.1). Taxonomy (NCBI): domain Eukaryota; kingdom Metazoa; phylum Chordata; class Aves; order Galliformes; family Phasianidae; genus Lagopus; species Lagopus leucura. The sequence goes on along the minus strand of NW_024962334.1, from coordinate 33,308,271 downwards.
TGCCACCGCTATTTTTGAAATTATTACTATTTTTGTTTACATCTGAAAAGGTCTTCCCCACCCCAGCGAGTTACAAAGGAAGAAATTGCATCTGGCTGATGCAATTTCTTGGATTCAACTCCATCCAAATCGCTGAGGTTATGCGATAGAGGGGAATGTGGCTTTGGCTTATATTCGTAAGATTGTCAGGAACACACCTTTTTTTTTTTTTTTTTTTTTTTCCAGCAGCAGCTTGCAGACCTGCAGTTTCATTTTTCTTCCCCACCCGTGACAGAAGTTGCTCACTAAATGTTCTTGCTTGTCTGCTGATCCTTCTTTAAGTCTTGACTTTCTGTTTATAAATGTAGGGGATGTTGTACTGTATCTTTATAGCCACAGGACTTAAATGAAGCAAAACTTTTTCTATGGCTTTTGGTTTCAAAATGCTCAGTTTATCAGTGTTTCTACCAGAGACTGTGGGATCAGAGTTTTATCTCCCAACTTTCACTGTTATCTTTAATGCTGATAATCCTGTAATCCTATGTTGAGAGGCAAGTAAATGAATTAGTAATAGTCACTATCTTCTGCAGTCAGTTGGCTGAAAGAGATTTCTGGTAGCGTAGTTAATGAGATGCAACCTGTGCCAAGTTTTTATTGCTACTCACTCAACTGTTAATTCCTCTTTTCCATAGGCATGGAAGAATGCATGCTTTTCCCTTTTATTTTGATCTTTCCTCCTTTTGCAGTCTGTCTTGCTGCTGGCTTGGGTCAGCCCCCTCTGTGGTTCCTGCATTGGCTGTAGCTGTTGCACGGTGAGGAGCCAGCCAGAGTCTACAGGAGCCAGGGGAGAATTTTTCCTATCTGCTTCTTGCTTCTGATTGTGAGGAGATGAAACTGGAGATGGAGCACACAAATCTATTCCTTTCAGCTGTCCAACTTTGTATCTCCCATCATGACCCAAGGATGGGACTCTGGGTGAACACTGGCTTTCTCTGTCACTGGCTGAAAGACAGCCCTGTCTGCTCCATTGCTTGTGACTTCAGAGAGTGAGAACTATTGTTTTGTCTCTCATCCCTGTGACAGTGCTTCTCAGCAGAAGGCTTGCTGTGGTGGTATTATTTTTTAAGAATGAGAGGAGCTGGTGCATGTGTGCTCATATAGGTGCTGCAGCGTTGAGGTTGTGTGTTGCGCTGGAAAACACTTTCAAATAGACAAGGAAGTGTTTCCTCTGCACTGATCCTCTCAGCTTCTGCCGTTTATATATCCTTGCCCACTGCCTCCTCCGGACCTGTCTGGGATGTCAGCACGTGGTTCAGCTGCAGCCTCACAGTGCTGCTGTCACAGCAGCACTGGCCTGCTGTAAGGGGCTCCCCGCATGAGGAGAGCCTTTGGTTCTGTTTTGTTCTCCTGGCTCTTGCAGACTGAAGGGGAGATGCTTATGGATTGGCGATCCTTTCCTGCAGCAAACGGGGTGCCTCCAAGGTAGCGCAGGAAAAGAGCAGTAACTGCTTGCAAGGAGTGGTTTTATGGAAAGCAGAGAGGTGATCGTTCTGCTTCACATTTGGGCACGTGCGACTTTCTGCTTCTCATTTGGGTTCACGGCAAACACTTCAACCAAAAAAGCAGGGCATGTCAGGGACCAGCATGCTGCTGTGTAGCAGTTTCTGCCCACCGCAGCCATAACGTCTAGGAGGCAACCATCTTCCTTCAGAGTGGTTTGGCTCCTTCTCACTACAGATAATGTCAGGTAGGCTTTCTTAGTGACCATAGTCCCACTTTACTGTATTAAGTTACTACTGAACAGGAAGGGCTGTCTTCAAGTCAGTTCCTTCACAAATCATGGCGTATGTATGCCTTTTTTTTTTTTTTTTTTTTTTTTTTTTTTTTAATATAGGCGAGATTTTTTTCAATTCCATTTTAGTGTACCTTTCAGTTGTACATAACTTCATTGTGCATGAATTTTAATTGGTAGTTCCTGATGGTAAACTTGATTTCTTTATTCAGATTCCTTTGAATATCTGTTGGTTAATTTATGGCTCATCAAGCCTCTGTCAGGTTTAGTGAATAGTCATTTGGGATGCCCGTGTCCTCTGCCTTGTGCCTTAATCAGGTGTGCTCCTCTTTTCAGCAGACTGAGGTGGTGCTGTGGGGCAGCACTCCGGCTTTCAGCTTGCTGTTAGGAGGGTGGTTACTTCCAATAAAGTGTGGGCTGTAGTAATGGGTAATCTGTTAAGCTTATTGGAGTTTAACTGAGACGTTTTTCATTAGGTTTTAGTCTGGGTTGTGCCTTACATACAGGAATTTTGCTGACAGTGGCATCTGTACTACAGCAAGTGATGGAGGGCATTCCTGTATTCTTTCAAGGAGGCCATGTACTAACTCAGCAGTGAATTACTATATGGGTAGTGGCATGTTACAACCTCCCTGAGGTCTTCTGAGTCCCGAGGTAGTAATAGCTCATTAAAATGGTAGTTAATGAGTATAAAGGGATCATTATGTGACTCCTTTACATGGTGGGTAGGGCTAAATCCTAACTAGTTTGGTAGTAAGTAGTCTAAATAAAGATGGAAGGAGATTGATAAATGCTGCTGGTAGTTATTTATAAACCTGGCTATTTAAAGCAATGTGTTTGGAAGGGGGAGGGGAGGAAGAAGGAAAAAACCCACCCAAATACATCTTGAGTAAATTAATACCTGTTTCTGAATGTCTTTTAGGGCTTTCAGAGGTGTTCATATTCTATGTAATCTTAAAGTTACTTTAACACGGTCTGTGATGAGACGCCTTTGTTTGAAAATACGCAGCATTTTGCCTTTTCTGATCAGTTGGTTTCATGAGGAAAAAGAGAAAAAACCCTCTGTTATTCTATTTACTTACTTGTGGTCTTGAAATCAGTAGACATGTTCTGTGTGCCGAAAATAAATGGTGAAACAATTATTTTTCTGAGAGAGAGAGGAGGGAAACATGCTAGTAATATGATATTACTTAAGGAAAAGGTAACCACACATGAGACCTTCGTAGTCTGGTCGCTTTCTTATGCCTTTCATTTAGCTAACGTTGTTTTCTGGAAAAAGTTATTAAGGATTTACCCAAACCAAATATGTATTTTGTAGCAGATAATGAGATCAAGAAGGTTTTTAAATTCTTCCTGTCTTCTCCACGCTCTGGAAGGACAAATATGCCAGTAGAAGACTGCAGACAGAGTTACACTGAGATCTCAAAACTCAAGTTCAGGGGACCATTTTAGCTGTTTCTAAACTAAGAAAAATAGCTGTGAAATTTCTGTGAAATAGCTGCTACAGCAGTATGATAGTATGGTACAGAAACTGGCTAAACAATAGGAAATAGTTTAATCAGGGTTTTAAAATATTACTTTAAAACATAAAGCATTTTGAGAGAGGTGCCCCTCAAAGTCCACTTTGCTTGGATATGGTTTGCTACAGTATCTCAACCATATCCTCATTTAGATGTTTTTGCTGCAGAAATTAAACATGTATTTGAAATACGCCAAATACAAAGCAATTTTAAATGAATAGTTTCATTTGGCTTAAAATATTTATGCTGTTTGTTGAATTTCTTGTCTGCTTTTTAAACTTCACCTGGCTTAGAACTACTTTCCTTTTGGCCTTCCCAAGGAAACTGTGCTGATGGTGGCTGTTCATGGTGCTTTGCTAGTCTTACAGTTGATAACTGATGGAAAAAGTCTTCTAAACTGTAAGGATGTAAGGATGGCATATTAGTGAACACCTTCTACGGGATGATTCTTGTAGTAATTTAGAGTAACTGGTCTGTAACAGGAAAAATAAGAGTACTGCCTAGTCATGGAGCAGGGCTCACCGGGGTTCCCGCTCATCGGACAGGAGTGCTTCCTGGCACCTCCTGGTACTGCTGCTCCTTTCAGTGACCTCTGAAGTGCTGTGAAAATCTCAGCACCTTCTGGCAGGAGCTGTCACCTTCAGTGTGGCAAAAGTGCTGTCTGCCAGCTCAGTCCCTTTAAACAGATACCATAAATCCAGTTGGAATATTGTCAGTGTAATGATTAAATTGATCATCAAAGGGATATTTGAATCCTAAAGTACAGGAATGTTAGTGATCTACTGTACCCTGCTGTGACAGAACCAATTAAAGCTGAGTCACGCCTGATGAATGTGTGCGAGATCGGCCCACCATGGAGGCTTTGTCGGCCCAAGCTGCAGTGAGCTAACAGTGCTGCTGGGAGATTTGCAGCGCGTCTAACCTGAGCTGCTTTTGCCATTATTCAGCTGCTGCTGCTTAGAGACGATATGGGGCAGCTGCTGGGCATCGTGCAGTTGGTGTCACAGCTATGCTGGGCTGCTCGGGCAGGCAGCGGTGTGCCACTGGCTGTGAGGGGCCGTCATTCTGCCCAGCCACTTTGTGCTGTCCTGCCCTGGTGTGGTTGGTGATTTCTGTCCACATGTGGTCCGTTAGTCTTTCCCTTAGGAAACTTCTAGAGCAATTCTGCAATTTGTCAAGATCTTTAAAAAACATAATTCTGTTCAACAGCATCTTTTCAGGTTTCAAAGGCTGGTGTTAGCTGGTTTAACAGTGATTCTGCAACTCAGCTTGACAGTTGAAATACTGAGTATTGGTGGATCTGGGATAGAGCTCCCAGCATCTTATTTGATACATCTTTTTGTTTTTGATAGGATAGTTAACTGTGCAAGGTATGGTTTTTTCTTTCCAACTTCCTTTGCACCCTGGTTTCACGTTAGCTGTGTTTTTGTCAGTTGGTTAAAAAGTGTCATGTGTTTAAAACCATTACTAAATTAAGAAAATGATCACTGTCTATTCATTCCCAGTTTGGGTAGCAGCTTTTATTTACCTGCTCTTAAAATGAATTGTGGAACTGAGCAACAATGGAAAATATAAATTGGAGCACTGTTTAAACATTGAGGACAGCTGGGGAGGAACGTTTGTTTACGTGAGTTTTTAAATTGGCATCCTTGCATGGATGTGACAGTACATGTATGATGGATGTATGGGCATATGAATTAGTGTCCTTCCCAGCTGATGGAGCTGAGGAAGTTACTAACAAAAAGCTGACGTTTATTTTGAAAGTAGATGTCTGTGGGGATTTACTCACCATGTCAGTGCCGTGCTGATGCGTAAGGCAGAGGGCAGATTTTAACAGCTTCTGTGTTAGAAATAAACATTCTCGAATGGGTTCTTGTATGGCTTTATAATTTTTTTGGCCACATATCCTATATCCTGTTTCTCATGTGGACTTTCTCCCCTCATTTTTTTGGTCATCAGAATCGGAAGTTGTTTATAATCACTTTTCAAAACTACAAGAAGGTTTTACATTGTTATCGAGCATACAAGTCAATTAAAGATACAGGCACAAAAGTAACAGCAGCAACTCAGGTGGCATGCGAGTTCAGCAATGAGAAAGTAGCCAGAGCTGTGTGCGTATGTGCTATTTTTTAATTTATTTTGGTCTTCTTTTTTTTTTCCTATAAGACCGTAATCATTTAAGTCCGTGGTTGTTAGTAATATCCCTTCAAAATTTATGCTTAAATTGAGGTCTGGGAAGCTGTCATTTGAAGGGGTAGAGTTGTGTAGGAGAGTACAAGTCAGTTGTGCCAGTTCTGCTGGCAGATCGTGATGGGAACGGGATAAGTGAGTAGAGGAGAAGAGAGGAGAGAAAGGCCATGTATGGGTGTAGCTTTGCTGATTCTGATTTCCTTTAATTCCTTACATACTTAGAAACATACTAAAGCTGAAATTTAGCATGAAAACTGTATAAACAATCAAGCGGCAGCATATTTTGGGTATTACATAGAAGGAGGGGTTGGAACTTGTCAGATCCAATACCCAAAAATTTTCAGTGCTGTACAGCGGTGCTCCACAGCTGTGTGAGCACAGCACAGCGTCTTTGCTGTAGCAAAAGGCATTGAGCAAGAAATGCTCTGCAGGAGACACTGTGCTTTGCTTTCCCTGCCCACTTGGGCTGTAAAAGCAGCAGTCTTACTGTGCAAACATACAGACAACATTGCATCAATATATAAACAATAAGTATATAAAACAATAAATACATAACAGCATTCCCAGGAAAAAAAAAAGTGAAATAAATGAAGGGTACTTACTTATTCCTTCCTTTTGAGCTCCCAGAAAGAAAACCTAGAAGAAAATAACCCCTAACAACATCAAGATTTCAGATTGGTTTGTTTTGGCCTGAATTATGTCCTCAGTTATTGTTTGGGAGCTTTTTCTCCATTCTGAATTTGGAGGAATAATTCTAAAAATGTTCTGACAGAATTAGTGTGTGTTCTGTGCATCTCAGATGCAAAGCTCATGTTAAATCATACCTTACAGCACAGCTATACAGGACAGTGTTCTCTTGATTTTTCACATCTAAATAATCAATTGCTGAAAACCTAAGTAAAAAGTTAGAAAGCTAAAAGAATTTCAGCAGCAGAAAAAGAAATGACATATAAACAATGTTGTTCAGAATGATCAAGAAAAGCTAAGCATGTGTAATTGTGCACATGTGCTGAAGAGAACATTCTTTTTTTCTGTTTCTCAAGCATGAGGCAGCAGAATTTTCATTCATTTGGCATGCTAGGCTGAAAACAGAGTCTTCTTTCATCTGACACACTCCCCTGGAAACAAGCATGCCAGTTAAGGGATTGTGCCAGTTATCAGAAGCCTACAGGAATACATTGTGCTGGTTTGTATTCATTTTCATTTCATGAATTGCTTTAAAACTTAGCAAAATAAAAAAGCATTAAAACGCCATTTTAGCATTATTTTTGGTTCTTACATATTTCCCTGCTGTGCTGTTATTCTGTTTAAATCAATGGAATGTTGAGAGATGCATGGCCCCTTCTGCAGCAGAGCAAATACCTCCTCCTCCCTGGGTGTGCTTGGAGCAGCCATCTGCAGCGAAGCAGCAAACATGGGTTGAACTCAATTTACATCCTTGAAAAAGAGGAGTGTCTTCACCCTTTATTTTTATTGAGCTTCTTTCTAATTGAAGGAAGGTTGTGCAGCTTTCTGCAGGCCTCACATGGAAACTGGGTGGAAGGCTGTGGTGGTGATCTCATGTTCAGCAGTCAGCTGTAGCTTCTGTGTGGTCATCTGCTCTGGTTTGTGCTGTGGGTTTTGGTGGGACTGTCTGTGTGTCCTGCAGGTTCACTAAAAAAAAAAATTAAATGTTGTGTTTACTAGGCTTACTTTTTGTTTCTTTTTCTGTGCCATTCAGCTTGTATTCTTAATGGTTACCAAATGGGACTTACACCCTTTCTTCTACGTGCAGATTCTGAATGGAAGATGGTACTGAAGGAGCTGTATGCATTTTAATTGCTCTTTAATTTAAAATAAAACAAACCAAGGAATCAATAGATTTATAATTCACGGAGCCTAAAAAAGATATGTTTTGTCTCATTCCTGCCTCTCCTGAGGGCATTTATAGGTACAGCATTTCACGTTACAGATACATTTACGTGGTGCTCCGTACAGTCATCATTTTGGACTGCCTTCTAGCTCCGGTAGTTCATGTTGCTGAAAATTCTACAGTTATTCAGCAGCACGGCAATGAAGGAGATGCCCTGGTGCCATTCTGTAATAGCTCATTGTCATGGGTTTATGATTTTTGGTTACCGGTATTCCACATCATAACATCATGTAGTGCACTGAAATTTAAAGTGTTAATGCTCCAGTAATGTCCCAGAAGAGACCTGCATTCCCCAGAAGACTGTTCGCTGTGTTGTTACCATTTCTGCTTGTGGGGAACAGATATAAGGCCTTGGTAGGTCATCTGACTGCTCTTCTTCGTCAGGCTCTTCTCCCTGCTGCTCAACCAGACTGCGCGTCTCACCTCAGTGTTATGGTGAGGCCTATCCACCTTTCGGACATTCTCATTACATTTGATTTATTAGCTTCAATTCTAATTATATTGTATTATAGTGTGTTATCTTGCATTCTGATACCATATTTAGTAAATTAGCTTGTTTCTCCTCAGATCGTCGCTGCTGTTTTTAATTATTTTGGGGTCCCCTGTTTCCCTTTCCCAGAGGCGCAGATTTTTGCAAATCCCTCTGCCCTGCTAGTCACAGAACTGGGCCGAACCAGCCCGTAAACCGTTAACACTCATTAAGTGAGTGGGCAAACAGCAGGTAAGTAGCAAAGTGACTCCTGCCAGCATGCTTGTCCTCTGGACCACTGCCTCCCCATCGCTCACAAAGGTAATGCCAACTATTTGAAGGCATCAGCGGGCATATTTAAAACCTAAGATGAAATGAGCATGTTTGCTGTGTTAGAGGCAGTTGCTAAATTGTAAGTAACTAAGTCTTGTTCAGTAACTGCATTGCACTCAAGGGAACAATTTAGGTTTTGAATTGTATATGTTAGTAAGTGAAAACTATGTAGACATTGATTATTTTTTTCCCCTTGACCCAATCATTGTTTGCCTATGGCAATATCTGATACGTTATGTGTTCAAGAATTGTCTTGGGACCACAATGAGGCTTTTTTTTTTCTTTGAAGCTTCATTAGTAATCATAGTTACATTAGGCATGGAAGGCAGTGGGGGGTAATACAAAGCTGCAGAGCTCTACACCAGTTTTTCTACACATGAAGGTGGAAGTGAACTCTGCAGGTGAGGCTCCGAATTAAATTAACATAGACTGTTGAGATCAGATTTATATCTTCTAACTTTTATGTATCTTACATAATACATAATACAAAATACAGAAAGCAAATTTCCATTATTTTTGATCTGTTATCAGTTATGATAAAAAAAAATTCATTCTTAATTTCCCCGTATCTTATTTGTAGTCTAATTATGTACTTTTTCTGATAATACTGGGTAATCTGGAAATGATGCAGAGTGAAAAAAATTTAGTAATATGTGTTTTAATTGTCTGAACAGAAGAAGCTGCTAAAAGTAAATGGCATAAGTAGGGGAGAAGAATATTTCCTCTTCTCCCCTACCCTAGGAATCTGATGTATATCACCTTTTAAAAAGGTGTGTGAATTCCAACAGAATTCCTTCAATATGTCTTCAACTTTTTTGGCATACTGTTGATTCCTTCAAATGCTTCGCTTGTTTCTGGGTTAAAATACTTGGTTGTAGTGAAAGGCTTATGCTAAAATGTTTGAAAGGTGAACTTTCAAATTCATCCTAGAAGTCTTGTACCTAAACACCTGATTAACTCTACTTGTTCAGTATAGCACTAGCAACTAAAACCTTCCCTCAAGAATACTTGCATGTATTTCCACACATATGAGGCCAGTCTGTAACCTAACAAAATATAGATTTGTTTTGTATTTCTGAGAACTAATTCTAGCATAAAACATCCTTTCTGTTTTGATTTGTCTGTGTGCTTTCCAGCTGCTCAGCTGGCAACTACAGTGGCTTTTGGTTCAGGTTAGAGCATTCATTTTGCATTATCTTTTCTTTCTTCTTCTTTTTTTTTTCTTTTTTTCCCCCCAAAGTATGTATGCATGGTAGAGTGTTGCTTTTTTCCTCCTGAAGTGAAATTATGTGTTGTGGAAAAGTTGTGGGGTAAGATCCATTAAGCAGAAGCAGGATCATAAAGAGGTGATCAGCCCTGGGAGTCTTACGGGGCAATGCTGCTGTCACGGGATAGTTATTGAGGAATAGGGCTGTGCTTCTGATGTTTGTTTCCATGTGAGAGAGGCAGTGTGGCAGACTCATCTGGCTGTATCAGTGGCATGACATGCCAACTTGAAGCACAGAGTCGGAGAAACTGATTAATGCTGTCTCTGTCCATCTGTAATAATACCAGCTCCTACTGCTATTAAATGATATGCCTATGCAGATCTTACTTTTCTCTCCTTAGGTGTAACTGAGATTGAGGTATCAGAAATATACATGAGGCCATTCTGCTTCTTTTCTCAGCTTTATCTTTAAAACAAGCAAAACCAGTGTGGTCCTGGCTTTCTCTCCCTAGTCTTTGGATTTTTGCCTAGTATATGAAATAATACCTTACTCTTAGAAAGCGCTGACTCTTTAATTTGCTGTTTTGCTGCACAGCCATTACGGAAAGTGGCCAACAGAGTCAGCTATAAGTGAAAGTCTGTTAGAACAGCTGACTTCAATATGGTAGATGTTTCTTTATTAGCTTGAAAATAATTGTTCTTTGTATTCTATTTAGGGCTGTACACTGCTAGGAAGCTCTGTGGAGATGAGAGGCTTTTCATTAAATTACTCCACTTTGCACCTCTAAGACTGTTCAGGACAGCTCCTCATGGGTCTGGAACCTCTCTGGAGATGGTAACCTTACCCATAGGTAGCACTCTTTGACAACACATTTGGAACTTGATTTTCAAAACACACATTTTCCTTCTTTATGTTGTAAAGAGTCAGTTAACTAGCAGTCTTACTGCCACTTCTGAAACTTATGTGGGCCAATAGTGATTAAATCATTTATAGCAACAGTGTAGTCATTTATTGCTATTATTGTCCCCTTTTTGACCTTTTGAGGGTTTAATTACAATTAGCTGGTATGTTAATAAAGATCACTTTCATAGCCTAGCTAAGACTATACCAGTAAACTATTTCCTGATTTGTTTATTTGCTGTAGTAGTATTGAAATACTGTATTTTGTATTAATATTTGTATTAAGGATGAGCCCATGTGCTTTATGGGGTGGCTGATTGAGTTGGTAGGATAGGGCAAACAAAACAATCTTTCAGTTATTTCTGGTAAATAAGACGAATAATCTGTTTCTGTAAATCTAGAAATACTTGTCCTCAGGATGAAGCAACATACATGTTTAAGCAACTTTACTTTTTCGAAGTTGATTTGGGATCTCTTGCTTTCTTTAAGCATAAAAACATGAAAATTTTGCTGCTCCTATATGAAATTCAAGTTTAAATTGTCCTGATAAAACTGAAAATATCATAATTTTTTTGCTTGTCTGTTGTTTGAAGTAGTTGGAAGAACACTGCCAGACAGCTCTTAAAAATATGCTTCCATCAGGTTTTACACAGTTTATCAAGCGTGTTCCAAAAATAATACCAAGTGCATCAAAGAATGTACTAGAGAAGGAATAAGCTGTGGTCTGTCTCTAACACGCAGTCTGGAGGGACTCATTTCTTGAGGTTTTCATGGTCTCAATCTCAAATTTTTAAAAGATTTGTTTCTGTTTTGTTTTTGTCTTTATTTCATGTATTCTGTTTAACCTGCGTTTTGTGAGTTTGTGTTTAGAACATATATTTCATCACCATGTCTTCCTTCAATGGTTAAAAATAAACCTATCGTATAGCATCAGTTGGAAACAACTCGTTTGCAGTAATCAAGAAGGAAGCAAGCTGGTACTTAACCCACTCAAATTCAGCTTTTGTGTGCCATAGGAATAGCTGCTGGAAAATATGAAAATGAAGAAATGCAGATGCAGTCATTTCAGGAGAAATCTTCCCTATGAGTAATCAAAGCACCTTCTTTGGATAGAGAAGGGAATATGAAAATTTTGGTCTTACATAAGGGGATAATACCAATTTCCTCAAAGCATCATTTCATAGCTGATTTTTCTCAAATGCTGCACTTTTCCCCACTTTCTCCTTTTCCCCTTCTCTTCTCCCAAATCTTTCTTTAATGTTCACTCCTGGCCCAAAGTGGTGTATGGCATTATTATACCTTTGTGCTACAAAACTGAAATTTTTAAAATGAAAATAATGATTTATAATAAAAAGCCTGACAGGCTAATTACAGTATTGCATTAATTATTATCTTATTTCAGCTCTGTTCCTCTCTCAGCCAATTCAGATCTGTCTTTTTGGTGTTTTTTTAATCCCAGTTGACACTGTAATTTTGAGAGAGACTATATTGGGAACAACATATGTATAAAGTCAAGAAATTAAAATTGTCAGAAGAATATTTCTAAAATGTTGCCTTTGACATGTTTGTAATAGAATACAAATAGTTCTGTTTCTATTTGGAGCTTTGTGGATCTTCTGATGAGTGTAACACTTACACACCATGCATCACAACCCTCAGAATCTTCCTTTTCTGGATATCTTCATAGCGTGTACTGCATGGCAGTCATTAATTTAGAAATTTGTGCATTGTGCAGCTAATTTGATGCATTTTATGTTCTGAATTTTATTTTTTCTCCCAAAACGTGTGCCAGTTTATCATCGAGATACAGAATGATGTCGGTGCCACAAAACAGCCTCAGGATTGCAATTTGAAGCTCCTTTAGCAAAATGCACGTTTTTACAGGTGGTGAAGCTATAGTTGAATACAAATCCCATTGGTGAATTTCATGTAAATGTTAGTAAGGAAAGAGCTCATAGCAAGTCCCAAGTTTGGGAAGCTGAGCATAGTAGTTTGCAGAAGTGATGACTCGAAGGTATATTGGTTGCGATAATTTTCAGCTTTTATTTGAACTTCCAGGTGGTACACTGGATACCCATCCCTGGAGCCATTCAAGGCCAGGCTGGATGTGGCTCTGAGCAGCCTGGTCTGCTGGTTGGCAACCCTGCACATAGCAGGGAGGTTGAAACTACATGATCACTGTGGTCCTTTTCAGCCCAGGCCATTCTGTGATTATATGATATTAAGCAAGAAAGCATTAGAAAATTTTGACAAATATTGTTGTAATGAACGTCCAATAACAAAGGAAGTAGAGATGAAAGATGGCGTGGAGTCGGTGATCGTTTCGCTGGTCGTGTGGTTTGGTGGTTAGATTCCTCCAATGTTACTGCCTCATGTCCTACACTGTCTTGACTGCCTTTGTTTCCTAACAAAGTTCTGGGAATTGTTTCTGACAGTTTGCTCTCTTTACGTGTTGCAGGATGCTTCATCAGCAGATATTCGGAAAGCATATAGGAAGCTTTCACTGATTTTACACCCAGACAAGAACAAAGATGAAAATGCAGAAACACAGTTTAGGCAAGTAAGTGCAATGTTTTCTTATATAAGTTTTGTGGAAATAGGATCAGATTTTTATAGAATAATGCTGTCTTAGTAAGAAAAATGAATCTTTTTTTTTTTTCTTTTTTTAAATCTTTACAGACCAAAACCATGGGACTGTTGTCATTAGTTCAGCCTTTAAAATACGCTGATGGCTAAATATGGCTACGTAATTTGAAGAACTTGGATGAAACAAATGATACATAGCTTGTTGTTGTTTGTTTCCTTGTTTGTAACTGAGACATAAGTCTCAGTTGCTTGTTTGTGTCTCTGATGGCAGCTTATATATGATTATGTCACTGTTTCATTTGCACATGGAATCTCATTCATAGTGCTGTAAGGAGAAAACAAAACTAATAAAGAGCTTTTTTTTTTCTTGCAAATGTAACGTGATACTATTATTAATATTTTACAAACTCTATTCTAAAGTAATATTAAGTATTTCTTTTTGTGTTTTTGTTGTAGTTGGTGGCTATCTATGAGATTTTAAAGGACGAAGAAAGAAGGAAGAGGTGAGTTAGTCTGCAGTTTCCTAAATATTTATTCCTGCCAGTGATAAACTGAAGTCCTGTTTGTCTTAAATGTAACTATTTGGATGATTTTTGCATAATTTCAGTTTCTGATTCTTCTGATTGTGGGCTGAAAGGGAAAGCTGATAGGTATTTTTGTGTGATATGTTCATTATCCTCCTTTAAAAGCTTTAAGAACCACCCAGTATTTGGGACAAATCATTGTTTTAACATTTCTCAACTGTATCACTTTTTTGGATTGTGTTAAATGTTGTTGTCTGTTTTATTAAAGCTGTGGTTGAACTTACAGTTCTTGATTAAGCTGTCAGTCATCACTCAAGTGTTCCAGGAAAAGTTTCTTTGTGTGATATTTGGGGTTGTCTTCAATTTATACCTTCTTTAACGTTTTTTCTGCTCTTTAATGTATTGCTTTTCTTTCAGATGTGTTGTCTATGGTATTTGAAACTTTGATGTGAATACAGTATTTTATTGACAATTGATAATTGTCCCTGCAGCTTTGGAAGCAGGTCCAGAAGTATGAGAAGGGGATAGGACTGAAAACTGAAAAGCTATGCTTTTCTGGAAGATTTTGTTGTTGTTGTCTTCTTAAGAGGCTGTCCAAATGAGCTCATCATCATAAGGGAAATTGAGCCATTGTAGAAGTACATTTAGGTTGGCGTTCTAGTGAACCATCTTCTGGTTTACAAGTGTAAGCTGAGGATTGTGAGGCATTTCTTGAAGGGTGTTTGGTTTCTTGTCATGACTCCTGGTTTGATAGTACACATAGTACAGTCTTTGATCCTTTCATCAAGTGTCATGAAAATGTACTTCAGAGGAGTACTTTTGAAAATTGGTAGTTTTTCATTTCTCCTCTCACCAGAGATTGTTCTTGTGAAGTCCTAATCAAGGAAATGTTAAAATAAATAGTCTTTAGCTAAGTGGTTTCAGAGTAGTTGAAAAGTTGGTTGTCCCAAACATTTTCTCACTTTTTTGTTTGCAACTTTGCATATGTCTGCTTTGTGATATTTTGGAACTTACCTGGATCTTGTTTCCAGCCTGAAACTACTGGGATTACCTTGCAGATGTTATGGTGTCTTTTTTCATGGAACAGGAGTGAAGTAGCTTATGAAAATTGTTTTTAAGCCTTGTATACATTATGAAAGTTACTAATTTAACCAGCTTGTTTGGGCAAATGTTATTAATTAGTATAGCACAGTAATAGATAATGAAAAGTTAAAGCAGAAATGGATTGCTCCAGCTTATATTGATTTAATCATCAGTAACTTTTGCACATAGGGAGCAATATCTGTTGTATTTTTGTTTGCAGTGCAGACATGTGGTTGATCCTGCTTCTGTCACTGATTAAGTATAAATATAGTTGAATAAAATAGCATTTACTGTCAGATTTCTTGGAAATGATATGCAGGATAAGCTGAAGAGTTGGGTGGAGAGGAAGTGAATGACTTTGAACAAGAACAAACACAGAGTCCTACACGTGGGAGGAATAACTGCATGCATCAGTACAGGTTAGGAGCTGACCTGCTGGAGTGGAGCTCTGTAGAGAAGGACCAGCATGTCCTGGTGGGCAGCAGGTTGGCTTTGAGCAGCAGTGTGCCTCTGTGGCCAAGAAGGCCAGTGGTATCCTGGAGTGCGTTAAAAAATAATGTGGCCAGCAGGTCCAGGGGGAGGTGATCCTCCTCCCTCTGCTCTGCCCTAGTAAGGCTACATCTGGAGTGCTGTGTCCAGTTTGGGCTCCTATGTTCAAGAAAGATGGGGATCTTCTGGAGAGATCCCAACAGAGGGTGACAAGGATTATTGGAAGCCAGGAGCATCTCCCTTATGTGAAAATACAGACCTGGGGCTGTTCAGCCTGGAGAAGACTGCAGGAGGGGTTATCAATGCATGTAAATAAATACCTGATGGGCAGGAGTCAAGTGGATGCAGCCAGGCTCTTTTCAGTGGTGCTCAGTGACAAAACAAGGGGCAGTAGGCATAGGAAAGGCAAACTGGAACATACAAAGTTCCATACAAATGTGAGGAAAAACTTATTTACTGTGAAGGTGACAGAGCAGTGGAGCAGGCTGCTGAAAAAGGTTGTGGAGTCTCCTTCTCTTGAGATCTTCAGAAATTGTCTGGATGCGTTCCTGTGTGACCTGCTGTAGGGAATCCGCTTTAGCGGGAAGTTGGACGAGGTGAAGTCCAGAAGTCCCTTCAGTTTTGTGCTTCTGTGATTTAGGAATAATGTGAACTAGATGATCTTAGAGGTCTTTTCCAACCTTGGTGATTCTGTGAACAATAGTGTATGGTTTCTTTACTTTCAGAAAGCATTTGTTCCTTAGCTTTATTTTAGTCTAATGGTAAACTCTCATTGAGCTTGTGAGAAGAGTATTTTCTCCTTTTTCCTTTAAGGAATTGTTGCCTCATATCCTTAAAACAAGCCTCAAGTAATTTTGCTAAGAGCTGCCTTTCTCTTGTAAGGTAATTCATCTGTTTCTTGCAGCCATATGGCAAAGGAAAGGAGAGAGTGGTTGCTTCTGGGCATTTTCCTACTTGGAATGTTATTTGGTTATCTGTTGTAAGGGAAGAGGCTTGAAGTTTACCTTCATACCCACGCACAGGATGCTGCAGCATTTGTCTCAGGGCTTATCAACTCACTTTTATCCTAATTGCAGAGACAGCTATTTGGGTCTGCTGCAACAAGGCTTTCTGCCTGATTTTTTTTTTTCCCCCTTTCCAGCATGCTAGTTTTTATTTCTAAAGTAACTCAAAGACCTGCTGGAGTGAGATGGGAGTTGGTCTTGCAAGTTAGTTGGTGGCACGTTCTGGCTGTTTAGCTGGGAACCCCTTTGGAATGGGATGTGTAAATGGTTTGGAGCACAAGATTACATCGCCTTGAGAAGAGTGAGTTGCAGACCCCTTTTGGGGATGCCCGCAGTACCTGCCTGCCTCTGGCTGTTCGTCTCAGAAGTGATGTAATCCAGCACTGATCTTGGTGTGTACGCAGAGGGCAGAAACGGTACAAATAGGAGTAAAAGGACCTGCCCTGTGTGAGCGAGCGACAAACCCGTTTTTAAACAATAGAACTCTGTCTAATGAAACCCTTCCTCCATGTCTCTGTGAATGTCAGAGACGTTAATTGTTTGTGTGTGTACAGAAAGGGTGTTCAGAAAGGCAGATCTGTTGGCCAGCTAAATGTAATCGTTGTTCTAGAGCCTTTCTGTTTTTATGTTTATCGGTGGATTTTTGCTGTAGCTGATGACAGAAGCCTTTCTTAAAATATTGCTGTTCTTCTATTAAAAAAAAGAGTAGCTAATAGAACTTTATAATTTAGTTTGCTTTTTTTGAGAAAGGTTCGTAGCTGTTTGTGATGTATTCTAATGCTATTAGCTGTACTATAGTATACAATAATAATATTGCCATGCTAGTGCTTTTCACTTACACATTTTAACTGCTGCATAATTAAAACATCCTGATGTTCTAACATGAGACATGCATGCAGATTGTTTCATGTAGCATTGTTTAATGTTTTATGCCTTCTGCACATTGCAGAGTATATGAATCTCTACAGAAAAGTTTCTTTAGGATATGTAGAAGTGGGTTCATTTCCTGAAATATATTTTAAGTCACTTATTGGTAAATAGAATCGATGATGATATTTTATTACCTTTTGGATTATTTTTAATTCACAAAGAAGTTTGCACGGCTCATTAGTTGTTATTAGTTGTAATTAGGCAAAAATCTAGATTTTAATTTCTTTGTTTGTTGCCATTTTAAGGAGCTTTTTACCTACAAGGCCTATTCTCTGTAACAATGTGGACTTGATTAGAAGAAGCATTTGTAAAGGAATCAAGATATGCTTGTTTAGAGTAAGAAAGGTGTTTGTCTTTGCTCTCATCATAATTATATGTGTGCATGCATAGGTGTAAATTGTTCTGGCTGATGTTGCACTGGGTGTCTTTGACAGAACAAGGAGAAAAACCCCCAAATAAAAAAACATCAGTGAAGTATTCCTGTAGCTCAGAGCAGATCTCATCAATTCAAGGTTACAGTATATGAAATATATCAGATCTCTGAAATAATTTGAAATATGAAATGCAGTGGCTGTGTTAAAGGGAGGAGTAAATTATAATTATATTAAAATAGATGATACTGTAATTAGCTACAACAGGTAATGGATATTTCTTGCAATGTAATTGATTCCACAAAGAGCTCTAAAATGAAACTTTACAACAGAATGGAATTTTAATACTCGTGCAGTTGGTTGCTTGTAAGACTTGGATTCCTGTACAAACACAGAGTCCTGAGTTTTTAAGCAAAGACTCAACGTAAGCTATAAACATGTATTATATAAATAAATATTAATAAATGTATTTTTGTCGTCTTGTTCATGTACTGGTGCTCTGTGGTTTTTCAGTTTGCTGACCGCTACGTGTCAGAGATAACGGATAAGCACATCCGGTGCAGAACATTTGTTGTGTTCTGCGTGCATTGGTCTGAGAAAAAGTACTGCACATACAGTTTTTCTTTTCAGTTTGATTTTTCTTGCCGAGAGTAGCAATTAATATACGTCACCAAAAGAAGAATGCTTTGTAATTCAATTATGAGTGTAGTTCTACACACGGATTAGCTGACTATCCTCCACAGTTAATATAGATTTCCATACATAAATCATTTATTGAGAAACCTGCTTTTAATTAAACCACATCCTAAATTTGGAAGGGAAGATTTAAAAATTAAGGGAAACTTCTGACTTTCAGTAGGATCATTTTCCAGTTGAAAACCTAAATATCATTGGTATCCTTATTTTTCAAATACAGAGCTTAATTACTATTGAAAGCAGTGATTTATCTTTTAACAGTATATATTATAAAAAGTGGGTTATAATAGAAGCGATCTTCCCTTAAAATGGCCAGTCGTGTGAGCCATAATGCTCATTGATAGTAAAATCAATAGAGCATTGATTCTGAGACTTAATCCTTGGAGACTGTTGTTCCGAACAGCGGACATAGCCTAGTAAATACAGAGTGCTGTTTAAAGTGTTTAATGCAAGAGACTCTGCTGTCTTAATTTATTTTTCTTAACAGATAGTTTATAATAGAATGCGGTTGTCAAACATTTTCTCCCAGCCCTGTTTGAGTATTACGAGATTGTAACCATTAGCGTATATGGACCCTATTTAAATCTGTGGACAAATTTTCAGTGCCTCAATTAACATTTCCTATTGTACAAGGAAACAAATGCTTAATAAATTTATAGTAGTATTAAAGCAATTTGTTTTTTCTTGATTTTTGTATATTTATTTCTCTGAAGCTGTCAACGGCAGAACATATTTTGCAGAGTCTTATCAGTCTAATTTTAAAAAGAGGTTTTGATTCTAAAATATTTGGTTTTTATTCTAGAATAAAAGTGTGGAATGTTTTAGCAAATACATTATTGTTTTTAAATGCTAAAACATTACTATATTCTTCAAAAATAAGTTTTAGTTTTGAAACTGCTTGCTAAGCAGTTTATCTGAGCAGAGAGTTTGTGTTAAGGCAGCACTAATGAACTCTTCCTAACTTATTGGGAAAGCAAAAATGTTGTTACAACAAAATTTGTGCTAACAGATATTAATCCTAGTACTCTCGTCATTGCCAAGGAAGGTACAGTTTTGCAATACATGTTTTACGTACTTAAAGCACTGCGGAATCTCGCAGCGTTAAATCTTTTGCACAGAAGGAGCCTAGCAACGCTCGGCAGCTTGAGCAAATGTTGTATCCAAAGTCAGCTTTTCTGGATGCGCCGAATTAAAGGGTATTTTTTATTTAGAACCACTGCTTCTTTTTCTGCCTA
The DNA here is from genome assembly GCF_019238085.1 of Lagopus leucura. Taxonomy (NCBI): domain Eukaryota; kingdom Metazoa; phylum Chordata; class Aves; order Galliformes; family Phasianidae; genus Lagopus; species Lagopus leucura. The sequence goes on along the minus strand of NW_024962334.1, from coordinate 33,289,050 downwards.
AAAAAAAAAAAAAAAAAAAAAGAATTTGGCAGTGGATTTTTTTTTTTTAGTACATCTCCAAGGTATCAATTTAATAACTATCAAAGTAGCTAGTGCAGTTGTTGCATTTAAATTGATTTACATGTCAAGACTGGCAGTTTAGCAGCTGCGCTATTATTCCTGGATCGGTCAATTTACTTGAGAAAAACCTACTACTGAGTTCTACTGACCTGCATGACAATATAGGCCCTATTTCTATTCCTGTAATTAGGCCCGCAACTAACTCAGAATATTTTTAATTAAAATATTTTGGTCAATGTGTTGCACCAAATTAGGCCTTTCAGCGCAGATTTAATTCTGGAAACGGTGTGATCAGAATGTGTAATGAGTTGCACTCGGTTCCAGATGAACAGGTTGTGCATCGCCAGCGCATTCAGGTTGTGGGTTTACCGTAGGGCTCTGTGTTGGAAACTTTGCTCTGAGGAGGTACGGAGTGGCACGAGGGCGGTCGTGAACGGCCGCGCTCCATCTTCGGCAGATCCATGGCGTCGGCGCGCCGTAATTAAAAGATGCTGCCGGCATACAGAGATGCCTGGAGAATTTCGTTAGGAGGAAAGCCGACGAGTCGTCGTAAAAAGGGTTCCCGCAGAGACGGCGGGGTTGGCGAAATTAAGCGGCGTTAGAACAGACTGATTTCGGAGGCGGCTTTTCGAGCAGCGAGCGAGGCGGGGCCGCGGTGCGCGTAGCTCGTAGCTGGGTGGCCCCGCGCCCAGGCCGCGCTTTCCTGACCGCGCGCTGCCAGCGCGGCCCGCGGCTGCGGCGCTGCCGCAGAGCGGAACAAAAGCGCAGGCGATCCTCCCATCCCCCACCACTTGTGCTTTTAATTTGGGAAAGGAGGACGGGGCGATGGTGGTCGAGGCGTTTCTCCTCGCCCCTCCCGCCCGCGCTGTTAGCCTTTCCCGCGGCGCCGTTTCTGCGGCGGGCCGAGCGGGGCTGCTGCGCTGCCGGCGCGGTTACGTCCGGCTGTGAAAAAAAGCGCGTTTCCGCGTGGGTTCAGTTTGTGCCCGGCCCCGCGCCCGGCGCTCGGCTGAGGGCACGCCGCTGTACTACAGAAAGAAACCGCTAAATGAGCTTTTGTGCGCGCTTTGCTCGAGCAGTCTGTGCATTACCGTTTGTTTTGCTTTATGATGGGATGGTTGGGCTGGTCTCGTTTGTAGCTCTCCATGAAAGCCTGTTATATTTGCTACTGTAGGTATGATGATATTCTGATCAATGGACTACCAGATTGGCGACAGCCTGTATTCTACTACAGGCGGGTGAGAAAAATGAGCAATGCTGAGCTGGCATTACTCTTGTTCATTATACTCACAGTGGGTCATTATGCTGTGGTTTGGTCAATCTACCTGGAAAAACAGCTGGTAAGTATTGGTAATAAATCAAACTTGCTTCAATTATTAGCGTTGAGTTCTCTGCTAAAGTTTGCATATTATAGGGATCCCTACCACTTCCCCTGTTTTGAATTTGAATTTTTTTGTATTTTAAAATTATTACATTTAAAATGGTAATAAATATAGAATGAGATATTCAACGTGTCAGAAATAGTAATCCAAACCCAAGAATTACAAAGAATTGGTAGTAGATCAGAGATGGTTCTTAGGTTTATGGTTGGCAGAAAGGAGGAAAATAAAAGCTCTTCTGTCATTTATTGATGCAGGCATAAGCTCCTGTAGTCATCTTTATGACTTTCCTAAACGTTACTTAAAAATAACCAGTTTTTATTCATTTAGAAGTCATCCTTGCTTTGCCTTTGTTCTTAGCTAAATGCTTTTTTTTGGTTTTGTTTTGGGTTTTTGTTAACATTGATCAGCAGCGCAAACAAATTTCTGTTGGATTATTTTGGGGTTTTACGTATAAAAGTCTATTGCACTTATCAAACTAGAAAAAAAAAACAACTAAGCATAACTTGAAAAATACTCATACATTAGCATCTATTTACTTTTTTATTTTCCATTGCATTATTGAAGTTGATGAATGAGAAAGGAGGCAAGTTGAATGCTTTCTCCTCTTAGAAAACTTTGATTGCTATGGAGATACACATGAGTGACAGAACTGGACTTCATGTGTGTTTAAAGACTGGATGCCATGGCAACAGTTATTGTTAAGATAGATCATTTTACTTAATCATGTAGGACCCCTAGATACATTTGCATAAATGCTACTCTAATGTTTACCCTTCACAGAAGAGTCCCAGTAACATTTGTGGTTTACATGTTAATGATAACCTGTAACTGTAGTTCTTTCTACATCAAGGATGAACTGCTTAGCAGAAAAAAGAGGGAGAAGAAGAAAAAAACGGGAGGCAGAAGTGATGAAGCAAAACTTGCTGCTCCTGAAAAAAATGAAAGGTGGGAAGAAACTTGTTTTCTGCATTTTAAAACGTTTTGTCAGCTACTAGTTTTGTTTATTTTCTCCTTGCATTTTTGAAGTATTTGTACAGGAGACAAATCTATAACATTCATCTCTGCTATAAAGTGTCCCGGTGTCATCGTGTATGCAGTTTTTAATACCGTAAACAAATACGTGGTATTTATTCAACAGATGAACAGTAAGGGAAATACTAAGGCTGAATTAATGATGTCTTGTATGTAGAAAGGTGCTGTTCCTCCAAGTTGGTTTTTTTAGAAGATTTTACAGCTTCTTCCGTCTTTGAAGGTTTTTGCTTCTGATTAAAATTTCTTAATTTTAATTTATTTAAGCTTTAATTTATCACCACAACAAATCAGGAGTTTTTATGGGTTTTTTTAATGCATGTCTGATTTAATGCCTTTGTCTGATTAAATTGAAAACAAGCATGTTGGTGAAGGCTTATAATGCTATTTTTCAGTCAAGAAACGCATAGGGAAATAGTGACTTTCAGGATACTCCAAAAGATACCACTATTTCTTCTATTGATTCATAGAAAGAAATAAAGGGTTTAAATAGTTCACACAGCAGGGGCATGAACTGGATCAATGCAGGATGGAGATCAGAGACCATTCTGCCTGTCGTCTTTCCTGATGACATCAGTGAGTAATGCTTCAGTGAACTGCAAATGGCATTAATTTTTATGTATTGTTTTGTTTATGCTACGGTCTTCATATCTGGTTGTCAGCACTTGTGAACACTTGATTGAGGCTTGAGCTTTTTTTTTGCTTTCTTTTTTTTTTTTTTTTAAACTCAAGTGATTATGTGGCTTATGAATTTATTTTCTTGGAAGAAAAGCCATTCAAGATACTGAAATACAGAGATGATTAGAATTGGTCGTTGTGTTAAGTATTTTGAAATAAATATTCAGAACATATCTTTTGTGTTATGTAGTTAAGCATTTTCTTATGAATTGACAAGTGCTAATCATTTTAAAGGGTAGTGGAAGGGTTCTGAAATTTTTGGGAGAGTTCTGAAATTGTGTAGTAATAGTGGAAAAACCTTGTGATTTTGTTTGACTGTAGAGCACTGGACAAACCACAGTGGCATGACTTACTTCCATGCAAGCTGGGAATATGGTTCTGTCTCACTGTGAAAGCTTTGCCTCAGCTATTCCAGGTAAAGTGCTGTAACTTTAAACTATTAAATTTCTTGATGGTGTTATGCATAATCACGTACTGCACTTGTTTATATTATTTTCCTGGTTCAAGTTTATATCTCTTATATAATATATATATAAAACATATGCACGCTTGTCTACATTATATAAAATACACACATAACATTATTTGGAGATAATTTTAATGTCATAAATGTATACAAATGTGAGTATATAAAAGTTTATATTAGGAAGTTCAGCAGCAGTTTTTGCTGAACACAAATACAGGAACGTTAAGAGGAGGAAAATATATGCAGACACCTATGTTACAAGTCGCAACATCTTTTAAGCAATCTGTTAAGAAGATATTTTTTATCTCAAATAGGCAAACACTATGTATTTAAATTTGAAAGAACATTGCATTTACTTCTATGTGAGTGAGCTTTCATTTTGAGGCACAGGATAATGATAGAAATTTATGCCTGAAATTAGCAAGGTAAAGTAACAAATTTGTGTTTGTAATTTAGATACTTAAACATGGGAAAGCTGGCCACAGCTTTGGTTTAGATTTTTTTTTTTCTCTTTTTTTAAATATGAATACTGTTAATTGTAAAATTGTATGAATTGTAATTGTAAAATTCAGCTGATGTTCAGCCAGGTATTGTAAAAATGTCAGTTATCAGAATAACCTTTTAAATCTCAGAAGCTCTTGATTTCCCGTGATCACATCCATTTGTTTTCAATTCGCTGCTGACTAATGGGTATAGATCAGGAAATAAGGGTGGATTTCATTTGGTTTGTACTATTAATATACTATTAATGCTGAATCATAACTAGCATAAATATTCAATTTGTCTGAGTACAAACTGGAATTCTTTCATGTAATTCATAACCCCTAATCTGTTAGCCAAAAGGCTTGTAAAACTTGTGCAATAAGGAAAAGTCTGGTGTTTCAGCTTCTGTTTTTATAGCCTATAACTTTTCTACAAAGAGATGCAAAATTAATATTCCTTCATCTTTTAAATGTTTCATCAGGACTATGTGGTTGTTTTATTAAAACAATCTTTCTTAATCTCTTTGCATGATTTTAAAGTAAAAATGACTGCATAATTAAATCAACTGTTAAGCTTCAGTGTTCATTCTTGATTGAGATGAGTTAGAAAAAAAAAAATTTCACCAATTGTTGCAGCTGCATTTTCGAAACTTACTTTATAATTCTAGTACTTTTCCTTTAATTGCAAAATAGCCTCAGGCTTACAGAATATAGTAGTAATTGTAAGGATTTTTAAACTAAGATGTCTCATAATGTTTCTAAGCTGTCATTTTGTCTGTTTCCTCATCTTGACATAGTCCGTTAGCAAGTCAGCAGTAGGGGTTTCAGATTTTCTGTTCAAACAGCATTTCTGCTAGACTGGCCAGAAAAGGGATATTTTGAACTTTGTGGGCACTTAGCTGATCACTTCTGCTTTGTATTTTAAATCCATTAAATTCACGATAGTGGAAAATTAGGCATCCAATAACTCATGGAAAATGGGAGACCAGAAAGCCAGGGATATGGTAGCAGGGGAAGCACGATTTACAGGAATTCAGTGCAGGAAGGTTTCAGAGCAAGGAGTTTGTAAGGATACGGGGTTCTAGAGTGAGTCGTCCCATACTTAAGTGATGCTGCTGCGTAATTCCAGGGCTTTGCTTGTTCTTTAACATGACCTGCCACATATGTAAGTGCAGTAAAGTACAAGTAAGCTTCAATGTTAAGAATTTTCAGGATTTCAGATAACTGAGTTATTGCAGTTAATTAGTTACAAATACTTACCTGAGTATCACCTCTTCTGAAGAACCATGATAGCTGTGACCTCGTGTTGGGTATGAGAAGAACAGTGCAAAAGAAAATGTTTATGTTCTGCCTGGCTGGTCAGGGAGACTTCTGGGCTATTGGGTTCTATTTAAGGTTTTAGCAATAAAACAACTGTATTCCTTTGTACTGAGATCCTCTTTGAATGCAAGTGCCATTACTTTCAGTAGTACACTAATGTAGATTTGAGACTTCAGAGTATTTAGGCTTTTAGGGTAAGTAGAGTCACTAGGGCAGGTTAGCTAGAAGGTGAGATACCAACAGATACTCAGTGTTAGTTACACATGCTAATTATTTATTAACAAACTGTTATGAAGTTGACATAAGGATATCTGCTGCAGATTCTAGATCTTTATTGGGTTAATCTAAATGATTTTTCTCTAATTTAAGAGCCAATAAGTTATTTTCAAAGTTGGTTTCGTTCATACACAACTAATTCAGTCATAGAATAAGTTCTAAAAATATCATCCACATTTAAATATACCACGATTGGGAGTTAAAAGGCTGAGTTTTAGCAGTGCTTATAATTAGATGTAGTTTCTGCCACTCAGTTTCATATCCCTGAAGTCTTTCAGTGGAATAGCTGAACTGTTTCCTGAGATGAAGAAAACAAAACTACCTGTCCGTGTACACAAAAATCTTCCTCAGAGGAAACTTTTTTTCTCTGTAAGTAAAGAAGTCAATTCAAACTTTTTACCGTTTTTCAAATTGGTTCATTTTACTTAGCATCCACCCCCCTTTCCCTCCCCCCCAATTAGCGTGAATATTCTTCTTAGTACAGCTCTGAGGATTCAGGTTGCTGAGCTTCTGCCCATGCCTGACTCTCATTTATCCAATTGAGTGTCTTTCTCCTACTTCCCCTCCTCCTTCAAAATGTCAAATTTCAGAAGGAGGCACTTAAAATAATTAAGGTAGGCCTTTACTGAAGAAAAATGCTTTGTTTGCATGCCCCTGTGATGGCCTATGCCATTTTATTGTAGTCTGCATTTTATGTCAAGAAACTGGAAGAAAAATGAGTGAGAGGAGAATGAGAGAAACTCAGAAATGATTGGTTTTTTAACTATTGAAAATTGTATTTTGAGGAAAACTATGTAGGTTTTTATATCCCTGCATTTAGTGTGGTTCAATTTCAGGGTGAAAACAACATTTTAAAGCTTATTTCAAGAAGTGAAGGGAAAAGAAAACATAAATGTATCATCAATCAAATATCTGTGATGGGAAAGAAGTATTAAGCTGAGAGTAAATTACACTGGCTATTACAGATTTTAATTCTTCTAATGAAGACACAAGAAAAAGATAGAACAAAGAATGCAAGTTATTTCTAGGGTCATGAGAATGACCTGGAAGAAGGCTATTTACTTAAAAACCAAAAAACTCAATAAAAATGCTTGTTGGAACTGAACATTGGTCTCACAAAGAAATAACGCAGCTAAATATAGTGTGCAAGAATTTCAGTTCAAATGGTGCATGTAATACAGAATAGACAGTTTTGCTAATTATCTTTTTTCTTTGTGGCAGAAGAGTCAAGTGAAATGCAGTTTGTTCCCAAAATAGCTGATGAGAGGTTTTTTTCTTGGATGTGCAGACATACAACTTAAGAGGTGGCATTTCTTAAAAACGTTCTTAATTGTTCTTCACAAAATATTTTATTCCAAAAAGTGAAGATAAGCATGTTTGTTTGCGTTGCTGACAGCTACATTTCTTCCAGCTTTTTGTGGTGAAGCCTAGTTACAAATGTGCTTATTTTTACACCAACTTCAGCACTAGGATATGGTTTTTATTAGTTGAATTATGTTCCTACTGTTGTTAGGAGAGTGATGAAGCAGGAAGTATGTTTGTTTGTCTCATACAGACATTGATTCTTATTAAGAAAATAAACTTCCCTTTTATCTTCTGTCAGTAATAAGGTAGGTGTATTGCAGACCCTTTCGGTTTGCTGTTGGAAGAGCTTCTGGTGCTCTCCAGCAGTGAGAAGGCAGTTCATGCTCACATGTAGCTGCAGAGGGTACAACCTAGCAAGATTATGAACAAAGCTTTCAGTTAGTTACGATTGAAACTTTTGTTTGTAAAGACCTTTGCGTAGTATGAAGTGAATTAAAACAAAAAGGCTAGTAATTTATTTTTATGTAGACTACCAGATGGTAATTACTGTAGCTGATTTAGTAGCCTGGAATAGATTCAAACTAGTGACCCAGAGGTGTTTAATTTCTTGGCATTTTTTCCTCAGGTTTTCTTTTAATCCGTGATTACATTTCAACACCTGCTTAGAGATGGTTCAGACTCTGGCCTTAAACGGATTGGCAATGTGTCATTAAACTCAAGAGGCTTTGCCAGCAGGGCATCTCCTTTGGCAAAGTTAGCTTTTAAGCAGGATTTGATTAGGTCAGCAAACATTTAAGTGGGTTGGTTTTGTCATCACATATGACTTTTGTATAAAATCAGAAGGTGAGATTAAAATAAAATTTATTGAGTTTAGTTAAGTCTTTAAAAAAACAGAATTTTGAAAGGATTTATTCAAGTGCCAAGGTTTAAATATCTCCATAATTTGTAGGATACACAGTTTTGAGTTGTTGCAGCCTAATGTACAGCACTGATGTTGGTATAAGTTGAGGGGAGTGAGCAGATGCAGGATGTGTGGCACGAGCGATTGCCCATTTGCTCTGTTTCTTTCTGTTTTGCAGCGGTTGGGAGAACCAAAGTGGGGATGAAGCTCTTGACCCTGAGGTCAATTAGAAGCTTAGATAAAGGTCAGAGGAGAGTGGATGATAAAACAAGTATTCTGGGTGTATGCAAGTGAGCAAAAATAATCTACCTCTAAAAGGGTGCTTACTGTCTGATACCCAAGTGAAAAAATGTGCTTTGTTGCATAGTAAAAATTTTAAGTGAACATAAGACACAAAATAAACTTGTCTTTGTGTATTGTGCTGTGGTGGCCAGTTTTGTTCTGCTCCTTCAAACAGTCCCTTGGTGTATGCCTGCATATCTCAGCATTTTGGAGGAGTGTAGCTTGTGAGTGCTAGGTGATGTTGGCTCTCAGTGAATTGGGCTGTTCTGTTGGGGTAGGAGGCTTCACTGGGCATGAATGGGGTTCCTGGGGAGGCCTTGCAGTTCCCCCTTCTGGCTGCCTTTGTTTTCTCGCTGTGGATCTGGAATACCCATCAGATCCTGCATTAGCACAGCCTGCTGCTGGTCACCTGGTGCATCTGACGCTTGCTTCGACTGCCCACAAGCTATACACAGCTGCAGAGCCTGCCCACACCTGGTGCTATTCCAAGGTCAAAGCATAATTTCCTGATTCAATAGAACATTTATTTACTGCTTTGCCTTTGAGTAAACATGTAGAAATTACAAATAAATCTCAATCACAGTGTTCAGCTTTTTTTTTTTTTTTTTTTTTTTACACTATTTGTTGCCATAACATTTGATTCTTACAGTATATAAATCCATCAAAAAGTTCTGTGGCATTATAATGGGCATATTTATTGCCAAGAAGTAGCCAGCTGAAGGTCGGATGGTGCAACAATTTTAATTTGACTACTTTATCATCAGTAGTTACATAGTTCTGTGACTTTTGTCACTCTTGTAAAAACTGTACCAGAATGCTGTGCTCAAAGACAAAAACTAGTCCACGAACTTCATGCAAATATTGAAGTTGATAGATTAATTTAAGATTAATGCAGAGAAAATGATTTAGGTGCACCAATTTAAAATGTACTTGTAACGGAGTTTGCAGTTAACTGTGAATTCAAAGAGGGAGGTGTGGGTTTTTCTGTTTTAATTCCTCACTCCAGAGAAATAGAATGTGAAGTTGGTTCTGTCACAGAATCTATAATGAAGATTCGTGTATGATTAAACAATGCAAGTTGTTTCTATTGTTTGCCTTATTTCTGTTAATCTGTTGTCTTTCTGAGGTAGACCAGAAAGCCAGGAAGATCAACTGGATGAAAGAAAGCTGCCACCAACAACTCTGCCCTCCCCCTCCCCCAAAGCAAACAAACCAACAAAACCTCATCACCTTCCTTCCCCAAAAGTCAAGGAGAGGCTGGAGCCACTGAGTCTTATTCAAAACTTAAGATTTTAGTTACGGGATTAGAGCAGTTTATTTATATTTCAGCTATGTTTGAAAAACAAACAAGCAAACAAAAACCTTAAAAGTCCAGTATCAAGAATTTCTGTACTTGTACATAACTCAGTAATAAGTGCAGCTTTGTCCTGGCAATCTCAAATTTGTTGGCAGGAAACTCACATTTATTGACTCCTATAGAGAAAAAGTGAAACACAACCATTTTACTGTATTCTTAATTCTTATTTGTGATTAAAATATTGAAAATATGTTAGTGAATAGCTTACCTGTCAATTTTGTTTTTCATCTGCAGTACTTTTTGAAATTTTTAATTAAATGTAAGACTAGTGACAAGAGCTTCGTATACAGAGCAGTTGACATACGATTTGGATATACTAGCTGTGCAATTTTGAAACTCTAAAACATTCTTTTCTCATTCTATTCCTTCTTGAAAAGTGAATATTTGAATCATAGCATAATAATCCAGTGTTCATTACTCTTTTCTTAGACTGGTATTATTCAAAATGTGCTTATTCATGTAAAAACAGAAGTTTTCTCCAAAGAAACTCCTATTTTTATACGTTCTCCAGTGTTTATTGTGTTGTAACTTACCACGTGTAGTATTCATATAGTTTATGTCTGGCTAAAAACTCTCTTCAGGTATGTCTTCCAGTTTTTCTTCACAACCTGTAGAGCTATTTCTTGTGCTTTGGTGGGAAGATTTTGATTTTCAATTCTCCAGAATCCACTTTGATTCATTTTGTTGATTTGCTTTATATGTATACATCATTATATGTGCTTCAGAATGCTCAGTATCCCTGTGGTTGTTTTTTTTTCTCATTATAGTATCAGATAAAATATATGATTAATAAGATAAAAAACAAATGTTGCATTTGTTACCTGCATATGACATCATTTCAGTGATAATCCATTTTGTGTCTTTAAAGCAGCAATACTAGCAAATTTCATTTACGTGCTTCTGACTAGTTTTCTTTGTTGTTCAGCTATTGTGTCTCATTTTTGTCTGAGCCACATTTCCAATTGTTCTGTGATTGACATGCTGGAGAGATTGACAGTTACCCCCTAGTGCCTGCTGTCTGGAGATCCCACAAGCAATAATGGATCTTACTCCAGAATTTAGCGTCAAATATTGGCTTTCAGTGTCAAATGGGTTAAATTTAAATACCGGCTAATTGTAGTCATTTTGAAATCGTATCCTTATACAAAAAAGCATTTTTTAGATATCAGCATGTCTAAGTTCTGTGTAGGCCGCACAATCCAAATGTCTCAAACTTGCAGCAGAAGTTAACCATTACATTTGTGACTGTTTCTATTTTTTAGCAATGAAAAATAGTCCAAATCTGGAGAATGCAAGCAAGGTTTCTGTATGTGTCAAGTGAACCAAAAGGAGACCCAGAACTGAGGGCACTTCTGTGATTCAGTGTTTAAACATTCAACCTGAATGTATTTATTTCAGGCCTTAATACCTAGTATAGTAAATGGTAGTCCTCCTGCATGGCGTCCACACATTTTTAGCCCTGCTTCTACTGAAAAACAGCACCTTTTCCCCATCCCCCAAAACAAAGTTATAAGCGCGTGGGATGCTGTGTGCCAGAAGTGAGAAGTTATGTGAACTTCTAAACTTTCTTCTGTGCAAAGGGTGTTCTCCTACATAATCCTGGCAGGGAAATATGAATTCTTGTTTCCCAAACCCAAATGTAAAAAGCGAGGTGGTAAGACAAAGTATTTTGGAAGAAGAGAAAACCTAATTGTGGAGTGTTGTCTTGTATCAGTGGTGTTTCTCTGAAGCATTACAGTGCTCTGCTCAGAACAAAATTCTGTGCTCCCTGTTGCCCCACATCTCACATGTGACTTTGAAGAGGTAGCTATATAGTGCAGTATAATTAAAAGAGCGGTTGTGTTGTAGTATCTTTTCAGTAAGCAATGTCTCTAAATAACTTCTGCAATTAGATACAGCAGGAATGACTGCTTAACTTAGTTTTAAACTTGATTTAATGAGAGCAAGTTTTATCCAGATTTATGGGATGGTAGTGGAAATTCAGTAAATATTTTCCAAGATTTACAGTACTTTCTACATTTAAATTTAGGTCACCATTTTAATACGTAAGGTGGGTCTGTGATGTAATAACAAGAATAAGTGAATGACTTTAAAGAAGTGAATTTCAGTTATTCTAACCATTATAATTGATTTTGATGTAATACAAGACATGTTCTGTCTGGCTGGAAGGGATAAATAATTTGCCTATTTCTGTATTTGTATTATAGTTTCATTGGTTCTGGATGAATACAGAAGTATCTTATTAGTTTAAGCAAGAGTAAGAAAGCACTCCATACCTCTTCATTCAGTAATCTGGTTGCTCGCATGTAGAAAGCTTTGGGCACAAATCTATAATTACTAACTGATCAGATACTGGAAATGTAAAGCTTGTTGCAAGATTTGTGACAGGACTTCTAATTTTATGTGTAAGTATGCTAAACAGATCTGAGATTAGAATCTAATTCTTGGGAGAAAAGGGAATCTTGGTTTTCAATTTTTTAGCACTTCAGTAGCAGTTTAAAACATGTTTTAAAAAAAAAAAAAAAAAAAAAGAGTTAAAAAGAGTTAGTGTTACCTTAATGAGTCCATGGCAAGAAGATTGCTGCCCGACAATTGCCTTGGTTTGTCTTGCACACACTGCTCTCATTAAAAACTGCTTGCTTTCTTGAACTTCCAGATTGCTGATGTGAGTGAAGTGAGTGCATGCACTTTTAAAAAGCTGTAGATAGTGATCAGAAATGTTTTCCTAACCATTTTCCTTTTTAGGTTGTTAGTAAGCATTGGAACCTATAATATCAACGCTATTACATTAAAACCTTTATCACACAAAAAGTTCTACATTCTAAGCAAATAGTTTATGTACTGAAAAATCCTGTATTTCAAGGAAGTAAATGTATCTTAATATTTTTTGGGGGAGGTTAAATGAGAAATTAAAACAGAGCCATTGCAATAACTTGTTTGTATAAGGATGCTAATGTCATTGCAACATTTTCTTAAAGGATGCCAGACAATTATATGTAGAATATAAAGAAACAAAAATGAAGGAGAAAGAAGATGCCCTGGCTAAGGCTGAACTTGAAACACTGCAGAGTGAGTTTTTACCACTGTCTTAATAAACAAAGATATAATATAATCTACCTAGTCAGCGAGATGTATGTTAACAAATGTTTTTATAATCTTCTACAATATGTGCTTTATGTATTTCTGTGCTGCTGTTAAATTTAAATGAGATTCTAATTTTGTGACTGTAATTTCACAGTATGCTGCTGGCTTGCTTCTGTAGAAGCATAAACTCAGTTTATAGTTAGGTAGTATCCAGAAAAGCATGCTTTGCTAGAAGTGTTGCTTTACAGGAGAGGGAAATCTCAAAAGCGTAGATCTTGAAATATAAATTTTTAGAAGTGACCTCTGCTTTTTCAGCATTCCTGCATTTTTATTTTTTTATTTTTATAAATAACCATTTAAAATAATTTTCTTTGGACTTCTTTTATATAAATCCAGTTTATTTTCATATTACAAATTGAAAGTGAAGATAATTTGAATTTCCAAATGCATGGGTGCGGTCTTAGGAGAGGGATTCTTACTGCTGTCTTAAAAGTCTTTGTACTTTCATAGAAGACCAGAGAAGGCAATTAGCATTTCCCGTAATAAAATATTCAGAATAATTATATGTGACTTCCTTTTCTTCTTTCAGTTATTTCCTTTAGACAGTGATTAAACCTGCTCTCTTCTGAGGACAATTTTAAAAGATTTTTGCTTGTGTTTTTATGTGCTTGCTTTATTTTCTATACTTAAGTGCATGCTTTTAAGTTCTTCTATTCTGCCAAGCGCGTTGAGTCCTCTGTAATAATTTACTAGCTTTAAATACATATAAGTCTTTGGGCACTTAAAATACAGCTGCATTATTTGTATTTTCAAAATAGCTTGATTTTATAAAACCAGAAACAAGATCAAGCTTCAGCAGTAATTCCTAACTCAACTGTAGCTAAATCTTGTTGTTGTTGTTGTTGTTTTTAAGAATACAGGTAATATTTAGCATCCCATTGAACACTGTGGATCCTAGTCAATCTAGGAGGATAGTGCATTTAGTGCTCGTTGGGGAGGTCTGCAGCTATATTGGAGACACCAATCAAAAAATGGGCCCTTGAAATGGGTCTTGACTTCCGTTATGTTAAAAATTTGTTAAATTGACAGATAGTGATGTTTTGCATTGTTCAGCATAAATGGGACACGTTCTTCATTTAAGTCCATGGGCTATTTTGTGTATATTGTTTTAAAAGGATGAATTTTGAAAACAGAAGTGCAGATGAAATTGTCAAGTCATTAAAACTGTACTCTTTGTGCTCCTGTGTTTTGCTGAATTGCCATTTGTGAACTTTTCAGTGTTTCTTCTCTGTGCAGATCTGCCAGGTGTCATGTGAGAGTTACTGCTTTTATCTCGACTTCCGTGGGCCTCTGCCTACTCATGCTGAGAGGTGCAGGTTTGGTGCCCTTGCCCCCTCCACATCTCCCATGAGTTGTTGCAGAAGCACTACCCTGTCCTTTGTCACACCAGGGTGTCACCTGGCATCTGACCCCTCTGTCTGTTAGGAGACCTGATGTCACACATCTGGAGCAAGAGGAGAGATTAGTAGTCACCACCTGTAATTAGTGGAGTTTGAAATAGGACATGGAATTAATTTGGTCAACTGTAGCAGTGCTATTGCTGGGTAACAGCCATCAGTTGCTTTTTCTAGAAGAAATGATGTTTACAAGAGAAAAACAAGAGATCCATCTATGTCACTGTAGGGGAAAAAATAAGAGCAAATATTCTTTTTCCAAAAGCCTGCATGCAAAGCATCTGCTAACATTGTTTATTTCATTATATTGTTCTTCACTGTCCTCCTTGGAATAGCATAACAAGGTTGTAAATCGTCAAATGTGCATTTGGTGGTTACTTGTCCCCGTTCTTAATTTTAGAGGCTGTCCATGGAGTGTGAGTTCCTAATAACGCTTCCATCTATCTAATTGAGTAAATGCATCTCATGCAGATTAGCAATAGCTGCTTTACAGTGCTTGTTTTTTCATGATCTAATTGCTGGTTTACCTCCATGTCTGTCTGCTTTCCTACTGAAAATGTTCAGTCATCTGTAGGCACCTTGAACTACAACCAGAGAAGGGTATCAGGGGAGGAAAACATAATTTGCAAAGTAGGAGAAAGAGGATGATACTGAGATGTCATTAAAGTACTATATTTGGGAACGAGGGTGAAAAAGTATTTTCTTGGTGTATCAAAACTGTGCATAATTCTGACTGATTTTGTCAGTACTTCTGCGCTTTTTATCACTTCTCAGTCCATTCAGAATACTCATTACTCCTGCATATAGCACCTCTACAATTTACTTGCAAAATAAAGCAACTAATAGCACAGTCTTTATTCCTAGGAAATATATGTATTTTTTGTGTGCAATTACAGATATCTTTGTTTTAGCCACCAAAATAGAAATACTTTGCCTATTTTTTTTTTTTGTCCTTTTTGTATTTGTATACCTGAACACATTATTTCTCTTAAAATGAAAGTGCTTTAATTGATATAACTATTACTTTCTCCCTTTCCAGTACTGTCACAGTTGCATATAATCTCTGCATCTAGCAATGATAGTCTTGTTTTTTGTAGTCATAGGATGTGAAATAGAAAAAAAATATATATATATATACATATATTAACTGAAACAGCTAATCGTTAAACTAAAGATGTAAATGTATATTATCAGGACAGATGACTCTGCCAGTTTTTAAACTTAAATCACGAAGTTTCAGTAGCTATCAAGACCAATTCTAGCAGTTGTACTGGCTGTTCTTGGAGTATGAAGTGCATTCAGTTGCGTCCATTTTGGTGGAAAATACATCTATTTTTATTTCTCTGTGCTTAACCCTGGTAGTGCTCTTTATTTTCTAACTTTTTTTTCCCGGCCCCCCCCCCCCCCCCCCAGTAGGAAGATTATCAGTATCACAGTATTACCCACCTCGTTGACCAAGAAGTCCAGTTGATGTAATCATTTTGGATTTCAGCACAGCTTTCAACACTGACAAGATACCCAGCAAGCATATAGCTAGACAAATGCAGTGGGTGAGCAATTGACTGATGGGTTGGACTCAGTGTGTTCTAGTAAGTGGAGCTGTATCAGGCTGTTAGCCAATCAGTAGCGGGGTTCTGCAGGGCTCCATTTTGGGACTAGTTCTCCTTAGGGTTTTCATCAGTGTTTTGGATGCAGGACTTTGGAATGCATACTAAGGCAGCTTGCAAATGATGCTAAATTGAGAGGATCTGAGGTCTCTTGGCTTGTTCAGCCCAGAGGAGAGGAAGCCTTGTTGTGGCCTACAGCTCTGCACGAGGGGATTTGTTTAAATAATAATTTTAGTGTTATATAGTTGTATCTTAATTTCAGTGTGGATTTCTCTAGCTTTCAGGTTTTTATTATTAGCATTTGTCCATGGTTAGAATAAGAACTTGTGTGTATCTACAGATTTTCTTTATATAAAAGCATTTCTTTAGCCCTTAATTACTGCGGCTTTTCTGTACTAAATTGTTTTTCAGTATAGCTGCAGATATGTCCCTGGCTTTGTACGTAGTGTTCTAATATTTGCCATCTTCTGATTATAAAATCATGTTTCTAGTGTTATCAGTGTTCTGTTTACAGAATCACAGATTGCATTAGCTCTCCAGCTCTGGTAGCTCATTTCTGATCACTTGTGCTACCGTAACTTTAAGCTCTTACATCAAAGGCTCCCTGCACACGTTGTGTTTAAGTGCAGATATGGCCTAAGGTCCTAAGCTGTGTAATTTATTTTATTGGTGATCCAAAATGCTTTTGATTTGAATAATCCCGGACTGTCAGCCAGTCCATGTTCCTAAATCTTACTGTAGTTTCCTCTTCACTGTGAACAATTTTGCCCAAGTTTATGCAATCCACCGATAGACCTAAGGTGACTTTTCATTTATTTCCAAATAATTGATAAGCATGTTGAATTATTGTGTTTAGTATTAATCCCTGCCAAAAAGCAATAAGTTGCTGACAGCAGGTTTGGAGAAAATTATTTCGTATAATGCATGGGGTTTTTTTTGTTAGTGTGGATGTGAATGTTCTGATCACTTAATTGTTACCTCTGAAGCCTATTTAAGGCAAAATAAGTATCATTTGTTTTACTGACTGTTTTTGCAGGCCTGCTGAAGGGATTCTGAACTTGCAGCTCAGGTGCTTTTTCCAGTTGTATCAGTTGTAGCTAGTCAGTGTGATGCCTCTCCCTGCAAAACTTGCTTCAGACTTCACACACACAAAAAAAAGAAGTTCATCTTCACAGACAATTTTATGAGGTTTGCTTAAAAAAGGCACGTTTCATTTTTTGTTTGTTCCAAGGCAGATTAGTTAGTTCTTAAGTATTAGATTCTTAACCTAGCCCTTTCTTGTATCGGATGAGGTATTTGAGGAGAGCAAGAAACATGGGGAACAGTGAGTGTTCAGAGGAGACGTGAAAGGCATCAAGCCTTTGTGGGGCATTTTTGTGAAGTTGAGGATATATCCATCACTAAGGAAGCTTTTAGTCTGTATGTTCAAAAATAAGCTAACTTCTCAGTCTCTGTGCAGCACGTGTATTTATGTGACTCTGATGCATTCATGTAATCCCATTGATTTTATTGTGAAAACAAAAATTTGAATTTTTTAACAGAAGTATTTGCCCCATAATTTCAGTATTGAATCTGTTTGCTTTGTTTTTTTCAACAGACAGTCTAAACTTTAGGCCAACAATTTTTTCAGACTTTTGGATCTGTTGTATATCTGACTGTGTTGCTGTACATGGCAATTTTTTTGTGTCATGTTTCAGTGAATTTTAATGCTATAAGTGCTTGTTTATCTTTTATAGCTAGGTTGGTAAGTGAACAGTGTTGAAAGAGAAGTAGATCGCGATGCAGTATCTTAGTGACATGCTACAACAAAGCTTGCTGTCTGCCTGTGTTTGTTCTTCCTTACCAACGCATGGGATAACAGTCAATATCCTTGCTTTCTATGATTTTCAAGATGTTGGTGTCTTTTTTTCAGCAAGTTTTTCTTGATGCTGAAATGGGAGGCTTACAGGCCTTGCTGAGAGAAGGAACTCCAGCTTCATCTCTCATACACCGAAGTTCAGCACTTTTTTCTCCTCTTTCTTCTTTCCTATATGGAGTAGTCTTTTTTCTTTGAAGGTTTTAAATGCTCTTAGAATTCTTTAGCAGTTCCATCATCTGACAGGTAAAATTAGAGTATAGTTTTCAAAAAGCTTTAAAATACAGATTCTTGATACTTTTTATTAGAAAGGTGCTATTCTTACATGGTCAGTCCAAAATGCTGGGTGATTCCTTATTTTCTGAAAATGACAGCTGATAGATTCTAAAGCAAATGACCATTAGCCGGACACTATTAATTCTGCCATTGATACAGTAAAATTAATGTGTTAACAAGGCAGAAGGACTAACAAATCCAAATTATCTGCAAGTCATTCATCAGACTTCAGTACCTGAATCATTATGCCATAAACCAACAGAACATTTAGCCAGTTCTGTAATAGTGGTGAAGGCCTTTAGAAATAGTGAGTACTGTACGGGTAAAACAGTTAGCTAATTTTTATGTGTTAAGGATCCCATTGATGGGTATCTTCTACACTCTTTAAACACAGCAGACAAATTACATCTCTTTTTGTTAACCATAAGATACAAATGCACAGTAAAATTTAATCTGTTAGTGAATAACTTTATAGTTGTATTGGTGGAAAATATGGAAACTTAATATCCTTGTGGTATGAATTCAGCAAATGAGAAATTAATTTTTTCTACTGCAGAATGACCAGTAGTATATAGAAGTCAGTTCTGAGAATACAGCAATCAAACAGTATCCATAGTGTTTATGATATGGGATTATCCATTTACTTTTTGCTGCTACCTTTTTTAATTCTACCTCATAAACTAGAAGAGTTAGTACACTGTATCTTTACAATTCAGGTATATAATATTCACAGAATATAGCAGTGAGAGTAAGATATTCGTTTACCCTGCTGAGCTTGAAATCTGGCTCTGGTTTCACCAAGACCATCCATTTCCACTGCATTTAGTCATGTGAGCACCTGTAACTCTGATCATAATTCAGATCCACTGGATATTGTTTCCCACATGGGACATAGGCATCTAATAGGCCTGATAGCTGCATGTTCTAAACCCAGCACCATTAGGAAATGGCTATATTAAGGGAATACCTTGTGTTTCAAAACTCTGTGTCACATCTTAAGATGCTAGTTGTGGCAGCAGCACCAGGCCTGATTGTCCACAGGCCTTAGCTGATACAGGATTCAGCTCTCTAGGCATCATTTAATACGTAGAAAGCCCAAACCTTATTATTTTCAGAGAAAAGCAGCAGGTCAGGTCAGGAGTATCTTTTGGTCTTCCAGCTGAAGTACTGATAACAAAAAGATAGCATAGAAACAGATAGATTTTCCTCCTCAGTGTCTGCTGTGACTTCTGATGTTCAGCAGAATTAAATTTCAATGATCTGTTTTCTTTTCTCCACTGAAAAGAAGCACAGTGCTCAGTTGCCTGAAGTCGAAGCTTAGTACTGTGTGTCATTACTTCTGAACAGCATTCTTTAGAAGTGTGCATACACCGAGTTTTTACTGGCAATGCTTGAAGCCCATTACCATTCCAGCAGAAGTCTTGATGTGCCATTATTTTCAAATCATAAATACTCCTCATCTATCTTCAAACATTAAATATTCGCCAGGCTTTTGAAAATTCTGAGTTGAAACTTGTCAGTGAGTTTTGGGAAGTCCTGTGTGTAAGGTGCTGTGATTTCAGTTCTGCTTATTTTTTAAAATTTGGTGTGTATGGCAGCCTTTACGTTGTAAAGGATATGTAAAGGATATGCTGAACTCTTTCATCTTTTAGTATCTGCATAGGAGAAAGCGGAGACAGGTTTTTTAGTTCTAGTTGTGTGCTTGTTTGAGAATATACAGCCATCTTCTCTAGGTGAGATTTCTCTTTCCTTTGGTAGTTGAAAACAGAAGGATGTCTTATCTGCTTCATGTCTTCTTCTCTCATTCATCTGTCTGAAGAAGGACCACATGCTGTCTTTAATACTGGATTTTAAAGTGGGATGCAGTGCCCTCTGGAAATACTGTTACAGAATTACTTCTATAAGTAAAGAAGGAGCATAGGTAATCTATTTAGAGACTGGGCTCTAAATTTTGATGTTAAAATTAGCTATTTGCATCTTTTGAGAGTGAAAATTAGCAAAAAGTAACTCATGAGGTGCAAAATACATGAAAATTCAACTATATCAGTGTGCTCACTGTTCACAAAATCACAGAATCACAGAATTGTAGGGGTTGGAAGGGACCTCCAGAGATCATCGAGTCCAACCCCCAATTACTGTTACGTAATTCCACATGACCACTTGTGGTTTTGCAGTGATAGGAATTGTCATTTAAGGTAACTCCTTAGAATATTTTTGTTGATGCATTTGCAGTGAATAGTTTGTGAAGTCGTTGTTACTTGTCCTTGTAAATCTGAGCACTGACTTCGGAAGCTACTGCATGTAGCGGCTTTGGAGAAAAATGAGATAACAATTGATTTATATTACTTGGCTGTAAAAAAAATTATCTTTTGAAATAGGCAAAAAATTTTGCACCAGTACTGTCAAGACTATTCATGCTCCAGTCATTGTTTTTGTAAGTATTTGATTCCCAGGAATGTGTTGGAAACATGAAACGCATCCCCCAGTGCTGTCCTTGTATACATGAGTGTTAAGAAAAGGAATTCTCTGTGGCTGTCTGTAGGGGAGCAGTTGTCCTCTTTAGGAATTGTTTTTAAAAAGAAGCTCATGAAAAATAGATTTTGTTTTTATCTGCTTGGGAAAAGATTGGGAGATGGTTGCAGAGGCAGGTAGATATGCTGATCTTGTGGCTCGCTCCTAATGAGAAATGTGATTCTCCTCTTTCTTGCCCACCATCTTTAACTGACTTGGCTATTTTTTTTTTTTTTTTTGTTAAGAGTGTGAATGTAAATTCCTGCTAGATTTGTGAATTGAATTTCTTTATTAAATGTTTGAATGGTTGTCAAAGCAGAAAAAAAAAGAGGAGCACACAGGCATGCAGTAGGGAGTGGAAAAATGGAAGCATCATGGACTGCTAAAACTGGAGATGGGAATAGAAGAAGGAAAAAAAAGAACAAACACTCAGATATACCTGAGTCTTCTGGGTGCTTCTGGGTGTTCTAGCTTCTTTTTGTTTCTGATCCTCTTCTTTTATTTCCTAGAGTTCTGGCAATTTTCAGTCAATCTTGAGGCTTTCTTTCATGTAGGTCATGTAGTGTAGTATGTCTGTTTTCAGTTATTGGATTTTAGATTGCTCTTGTTGTCCCTCCTTCCTTGGTGTCCCTTGGTTTGCTAATCTCAAATACTTCAAATACTATTTGAAGGACAGTGAGAAGCAGAAAAGAGTTGTCAGTTTGGGAAATGAGGTGCAACATTTAAATATTCCTAAAGGTGTGATAACAAACCTATTTGTAGTTAGTGAAATCTGAGAACAGTGAAGCTATCTATTGGCTTGGGAGTTTTTTCACAACACAGCTAACCACAAAGTAATACAGAACTGTCTAAAACTCACTTTTCTGGCTTTGCTGTTCTTGTTTTAAAGCTAGCAAGACTTTGGAGGTATTGTAACTGCTCCCTGTGCTTTTGCTTCTACTAATCTTAATTATCAGATGTTGTAGTAGGGACAGGAGCTAGCTGTGTTTTTGAGGCATTCTACATTTGGCACTCTTTAAGTCATAGCTGCAGGTAGAAGAGGTGCTAAGTATATGCATTGCTATTTAAAGCAATAAAACAAACAAAACAAAAAGCAAATAAAATGATTATGCAGCTTTCTAAGGTATCTATTTCACAAAGAAACTGAAGACAGTTCCAAAATGAAAACTGGATATAGCATTCAGATTTGAGGAGCTAAGCCTGCTTCAGAATTATACTTCTCTGCAGTATTTGAAGCATTACTTTTTTCTTTTCTGTTTCTGTATAGAAGAGAAGAAGCCTAAAGTCAAGAAACCAAAATCTGAATTCCCTGTATACACTGTTCTGGAATCAAGTGCATACATGCCATCCTATGACCATGGAGCTTCTATAGAAGAGATCGAGGAACAGATGGATGACTGGTTGGGAAACAGGAGCAGAACACACAAAAAGAAGGCAAGTTCAAAATCTTGAATGTAGTTATATATTTCAATTGTTTTCATTTGCTTTCCTATTAAGAAAATGGGGTGTCATAGGTGCAACCATATTTGCGTATAGGTGAAATCTAGAGGAATTTTAGTTGTTGGGTAGAGATTATGTTCAGTGTAATTTGTGTAATGACACTGAAAATGTTAAAATAGGAGGTAGTTGATTAAATCATATGAAAGCTCTCTATGGCTTCTAATATAAATACTCTTTTCCTTCTCTAGAAATTAGTAGAAATATTGTTGTCAGGTTACCTAAGGCTTGTTTCTCTCTCTTAATTGCAGTTAATAACATTTTACTTTCCAGAACTGATACTTCTATGCTTTAAAAAAAAAAAAAAAAAAAAGGGTTTTATTATGCTCTTAATATCTGTATGCATCACATTTTGACTATGAAACTCCTTATGTATTTTGTATATTTGGTCTGACTTAGAATATGATATATGCCTATTGTTAAGACTCTTGCTGCTTAGAGGTCGGGGTTCTTACTGGCAGTTACTGTAATAAACTTCTGGTAAATGTTATTAAAACATACTGGCTTGAGAATGTGTAGTTTTCATCTTAGTACTGAATTATACAGATGACAAGAACGAAGATGTTGTAAACTGATCTCCTTACTTGAAAATCTGTCTTGCCTGACAGACTGAGGTGAGAAGGATTGTATTCAGGGTGAAGTTAGGGCAACATGTTGACTTCAGTGTCAAAAACAGTGAAAGAAGTTGCTGCTGTTGCCTGTTTACTGTGTGCTGAAGATTTTCTTACTCTTTGGTTTTTTTTCAAGCCTGTGAAAATCACCATCTCTGTTTTTAGGCAGACGTTATTTTTTTTTACTAAAATAATTTACATTTGCATGTCAAATTTAATCATCTTCCAGTATTGTATTCCTAGGCTTCATGACTTTTCAGTTGCCAAGTTTCTTGCTGTGTGTTTTTGTGCCTATTAATTCTCTTTTTCCGTCTTATTTATATTTATTATATATGTATATATATTTATACACACACACACACATTGTTTTCTTTTGTATTTCTGTTACAATTTTTTTCCTCAGAAAGCTCAGCTTTTGACTTCTGCGTAAAGAATTGAAACTTTGAATCCATACACAGTGGAGCATAGTCACACCCAGTTTCTCTAAGCAAGAGCTCCTGTCCTTAATTCTGAGATAAGCTGACTGGGAGTTAGGAACTGATGTTCACAGTCATTGCTTTGTGTTCCTTAATGCAAGCAGTCTTTGTGGCTGGAGTCTTTCCTTGGATTTCCATGAAAGTCTTTCTTTGGGTTTTCATTGAATGAGACTGAGCCTATTCCGTCTATAATTTTGCACCTTCCACACAGAGTGAGTAGAAGTTGTGTCTTCAGAGACACTGCTAAGGGAACAAAAGTTGTATCCTTGTTCATCCTTTCAGACATAAGAGTCAAAGAAATGAAAACATATTGAAGAACTCTTACTGGAACGTAAGTAACTTGTTTTTCTACGCTCATTTGCGGAGGTTCAGTGCTGATAAAGTTGACTCATGAGTTTACTTTCAGAATTGCATTCTGTTGCAAATGGGGTTAAAATTCTGGGGACTGTTGGGCAGTTTGAAAGTATACTGTGTAGGTAGGGTATTTGGCCTGAGCAAGCTGTGATGAGGTGTGGTTGACAGCTAACAGCTAAACTGCAATGCAACATTTGGTATAGTAGTACTGAACAGCAGATCCATGAAACGTACAAAGAATTGGAGAATGTCTGTTCACTGGCTGTAGTGGCTTGCAGGAGTCATTTGTATATCAATATAAGGATGTTAGTGTCATTTTATTTGTAATAAGCTGACTGGGAAACTGACTGTACCACAAGTGAATTGTTTCTGACTGTCATTCAGTGGATTTTCTGCTGTGGAAAGGTACGTTTTCTTCTGCTACACGTCACGGATGTGAGCATGAAGAGCATCCCCCTCCTACCTCCTATCACTTCTTTCATAGACAGATAACAAAGTGTGTGTAACATTGGTATCTAAGTTTTGCTTGTCTTAGGAATAAATTTCTCTTCCATAAAATGTTTGGCCATCAGACTTTTTCTTAGGATCATCATGCTTCACTCATAGGAAAGCTTCCTGGGTTTGCGGGGCTTTTTTTCCTTACGTTGGCTTAAGGATGTGCACTGTGTAGAGTACGCGAGGCCAGGGAGCGGTTACCCATGTGAAAAGATCAAACTGACTAGATAAAATAGTATGCTACTATGTCATCCACCCATAAATAGTGTATTGGAGTTGTCCCTGATGTTCCTATCGCAGGTCTAGGTGATTATGTCTGGCTTTACATTGTCCATGAGCTTCTTTGCTCTGTTGTCCTTGGTTCCTTCGAGGAGAACTTTACTTTCTTTACTCCTTTCTTTGGAAAGTACTGTATCATGACAAATGCACAGTTTGAAACACTGTATCTGCTCTCTTTGGAAAACTAGGTTTATGAATTTAGATGCATTGAAGCTGTATAACAGGAAAATTTAGATATTTATTGTTCTTTCTTCAGCAGTAGTCTGGATTTTTCTCTGATGTACTCATCTAAGAATGAACGAACAGGAAGAATCGATCAGCAATAAAAGTCAATTTTGAAAATAATATATACTAAATAGGAAAAGTTGAATAGGTTGGGTTCTAGCCCTGAAAAGCTAAGCTAAGTGACTGTTCCAGTCCATTCCAGGCTGTTCTATGCAGAATGGTTATCGCGTCCTGTTACTAACAGCCTTTCACAAATATATATATAAAGATTTATTTGAAACAAACAAATTTACATTCAGATCTGGAAGCACATGTAGGGGGAGAAGTGTAACTAGAGCATGTTACCTTCACCACGTTTGAAACCTTTGTTTGATTGCCTGACCTATTCCTGAACTTCTTCTGTTGAAAGTAGTGCAAGCAGGCTTGATTGTATTGGAGAGCATGGAAATGGTGCAGTGAGACTCCTGAGACTTCTTCTATATGAGAAAAACCGTGTACTTAGCTAGCGCTAAGTTGCAAATTCATGTAACTGTGTTTACACTATTCGTGCAGACTGCATGACTCAAAGCTGAGAGGAATTGCTAAAAGCTCATTCTCATACCAGTGGAAAATTCTTTCTGTACTTTTAAGAGTTTTATTCCTAAAGCTATTTTCGTTGGTTGTTGAATGTTAATACTTCCAGATTAGATCTTCTTCCAAGTTATTAAGAGCATATAAGTAGTTAAATTTACTTCTTAGCTTCTGATTTTTATTTATCTGTCACCCAAAATGGACTAGAGTAAAGTGTTCTGTGTATGTTTGTTAAGAGGTAAGGAAAATGAGAAGTTTCACCAGGTCTTCCTTTTGGTTGTGTTATTTTGTTGGCCTGCATGTATTGTTAAGTATTGCATTACTTTGCAGCTGCTTAACCCTTCATTTTCCTCTGGAGCAACCAGAGGTTTGTAGATGTAGAGATGGAATTAAAAAGAGCATCTGGGTATGTTACATTTGAACTTGTTCTGTCCTTTCTGCACATGTTCATGCAAAAATATATGTATTTATCATTTCTGGACTCATTTTATTGATGAATCATTTCAAAATAATTTCTCTCCAAGTGGGATTTCTCTCGTAATCTTCATTCTGATCAGATTTTACATGATTTGTGATGCACGTTTTCATGAGAGTCCATTGTCTATGTGAATAATGTGTTGATGCTGCAGGAAAATCTTGGCCCTTGAGAAATCAGTGGGAGGTTTATCATGGTCCTGAGTGGGGCCAGGATTATAATTCCTTTTGGTTTACACATTCCTCATCTTCTCCCGCTGGAATCTACTCTTTATTCATCTCTGAACATAGGTTTCCTAGTTCTTCCTCGGTGAGGGATGAATACTTTTGACCTTTTGATATTTGCTTGCTCTGTTAAGGGGAAATAAAGGTGGAGAAAGACAGTGCCTGATCCCTTCCAGCTGGGCCAGATGTATCGATTAAAAAATCATGTTTCTCATTATTTTTGTTTTTCATGTAATCCTGCAGCACTTCTTGGCATTTGGGTTTTTTTTGATATTGCTGGAGCACCTGGCTTGATTTTACTGAAGTAAGAATAGTAACAACTATTTTTGTGCACAAAGATGGGAAGCTTAGATAAGGTGCATCTCCTGCATTTTCCACACTTCCAGACTCTTTCTGGTTAATATGCTCTTGGTACTTTTATTTCCTATGGACCATTCATGCACTGTACTTCATAGATGGGGTGCTGATAAAGAGTGTGAAAAGTTTTACTTGAAAGCTGACTGTGGAACAATGCTGTAAAATAACCAAACTTTACCTGCATGAAGTACCTCTCCGCTTCATAACTTTATAAGGCAAACTGCTGTACAAATGCTGAATTATCATTCTGTTCGCTTTAAGACTATGGTTTTGACAATTAAATTTTAGTCATTTTATAACCTTGCGCGTTGTGTAATTGCCAGCCAGCCTGCCACCTGCTCTCTTCTGCCTTGAATCTTCCCACATCTGTGCTGCTTTGAAATCTGAGTATGCTTTTTCTTTAGTAGCAAATAACATGGTGCTTGTTCTAATCAGACATCATATGACGGATTACCTGAATGCAGTTTCCAGGCTTTTAAAAAATGTTAATGCCTTAAGCAAGTAGTTTGTATCTTAGCAGGATTAAGGTGCTGTATAAACCAGATGTTTTCATAAGTTGGCCTTCTAGGGGAAGGGTTATACTGTTTTTGTGTGCTACCTGAGGTCATCTAGTTTTGAAATACTCAGTTTTCTTTTTCTAAGCAGTGAAACATATATAGTATGTGGTAAGCATGTTTCTATTCTAACTCCCTTTTATTCATGGGACAGATAAATGTGAGCAAGTGGCAGTCTGAGGTTGCTCCTGGTGTCCTGCTGCTGTGCCTCGACCCTGACCCAGAGAGATTGCTGTAGGTTGAGAAAGTAAATCACTCTGTATGCCCATTGAATTTAAGCCTCTATATTGAGACTGCCAGCAACCATACCTGTTAGTGTCAGTTATGATGCTATTCACTAGGAGCTAGCCTGAGCTCATAATACATTTTAACCTGAACTCCAAACTCTCATCAAATGGTGATGACTTTGAGTCACTATTGATCTGGGCCATATCGAATTTAGTGACCCTGAGGTGAAAATCCCAGTATTCTATTACCAAACCCTTAAGCATTCTAGTTTCACTGAAAAGATAACTTCATTTAAAAAAAAAAAAAAAAAAAAAAGAAAAATCTGCATTAGCACGGTACTGAAAGTGTTAAGTCAGAAGACTCTAGGCTATAGTTTATTATGCTTTGTGTTTCTGCAGAGGAAGCAGACTCAGCCTGAGTAGAATATTGTTTTTTACATTTTACAAGAATTCTTCAGTGCCCGTCCTATAGGTAACTCCTACAATTTTCGTATTTACTTTAGAGCTAATGAAATAGCTACTTGTGTCCTACAAACACATACTGCTGAACGTAGGTATTTATGCCTACCTATAGAACATACTGAGGCTCTTGCCTGAGCCCTGTGAACAAGTGCAGAACCAAATATACATCTTTCTTCTGTGGAGCAGAAAGCTACTGGTGAAACATTCATGGTAGCAACTGAGATGGTGAGGGGAAGGCACTCCTCTGTTACTGTGTTTGCGGAGCAGGTGATAGGACTTTATTTACCAATGCAGTCGATGATCGCCTCAATTATTCAAAAATTGTATGTTTTATTCATCCCAGACACGCATAGCATTCATTCTCTTCCTTTTTTTGTTCCTCATTACAAGCTACCCGGTTGTAATAGACAAAAGAATACTTGAAAAACTTCAGAGTTTTCAAGCCAATGGCTTGTTGATTTTATGACTGATCTTTTTTGTTTATTTCTGTGACTGCTGAAACAGAGCAGTTTGTTTCTGGCAAAATTAGTACACTTTGCAAATATCTGGCCAAATAGTGGATTTTTAAAAGTTTTGTTGAGAAGAAATACAATTTTCTGCCTTTTGAATCTTCTTTCTCCTAATACAGAAAATAGTGTTTCTTTCAGACTTGTACCTTAAATATTTATGCCTCTATGGACTTCACTTTGTACTTGAATGCCTGTAAGAAGAGCAAAGAGTGATTTTATTTTTTTTTCCCTAAAATAGTATTTATTAATTTTTGGGTTTTCCTTGGGTACAAGGTCCCACATTTCATCTGCTATATTAAATGTGCAGTGCCTTTAATTTTCTCAGCTTTTTTTATGGAAGAATTAAGTTGCAGGATGATTCTGACAAATTCTACGACTAATATCTCAAGTTGGTTTCTTTAGTGGTGTAACAGAGATTAAAAAGCAAACTGCAATTGTGAATGCAAAACAAAAAACAGAAATTATGCCAGTGGTAGGTTCAGAGAAAATGAAGTTGTTATGGCTGGTATTAATGCCAGAAGTGGCTTACAAAAGAGTTGGGAGAGTTGGGAAATATTTCAGAAATAGAAAAAGACTGGAAATAAATACCTGCTGAGCCACTGCTAATGTAAGAATGTGGAATTTATGCATTTCCTTCTGTCTTCTTGTCCTTGACCTATTATTTTAGGTTGGATAGATTAACAAAGCATAGGAAACTTTTTATTTCTGTATTTATTCGTTTATAGAATGCATTGGTGTGATTACATGCAAGTCAATAATAATCTTCTCTCAAATGTACCACGTTCATGCTGCCTCAAACTAGTTATTGTAACATATGCAGGCAGGAAAGTTACACTGTGAACCATTTAGGAGATTATAGAAAATCAAAATATCAATTATTTGATATGAAAGGGAAAAACCTTGTGTGAACAGTACCTATTTACAATCCAGACAATTCTGGTAGTGTGTGTAAAGGAAACAAACAGGCAAAATACGTATTTCTGTAAGGACATGTTCATTATGTGTAGTAACAGTATGACATATAAACACTGTCATGCAACCTTTTTATTAAAAAAAAAATATTAATAAGATGATCAGCCATGCATACGTACTAAATTAAGGCCATACAATTGATTTTTTCTGATATTTCCTGATCTCGATTTAGTTCTTAATCTTTTTGTCTAATCAAATATAGCAACGTAGGTGCTTGTACTGTACAGACTAATACAGTCTGATTTCACCACATGCTGTTGCTGTGTGGTGTCAAGTTATAGCTTCCAGGGGTGATTTATGTGCCTTGTAGCCATAATTCAATCTGACCACAGTTATACACATGCTTTTTTTTTTTTAATATATATATAAATATATTTGGACCTCAGTTTTTTGAGCCTGAAAAGCACCCAAAAGTTGAAGTTAGCTGTTCAAAGGGTTAATCTGTGCAGACAGATGTGTAGGGCTTTTCAATTGCAGCTCTGTTTTAGCACTAGGCTGCACTATGACCTCTGTGTAGACACCTGCTTGTGTCCAAACGAGGGCTGTGTAATTTCTAGGGCTAATGTGAGTTCTGTTACATTAACTTCTAGAACTTGGTGTCTTGATTTGCTGCACGTCCCAAGTCTTGTTTCCTTTCTGAGGCTGACATGGTCATTGTCTATTGTAGAAAGACTTGATAGCAGACATAAGAGAAACCTTGAACCTACCTGTGAGTGATTGGGATTTCATCTTTTCCAATTAGACATTGAAATTCTGACTCTTGTCATTGGAAGTCTCTCTTCTGATTTGAATCTTATATCCGTTTTACATAAATTCACAAGAAGCTGTTGATTTTGTAAATGTTAGTCGTCATTGCCCAGCTTGGCCCATTTGAGGCCAGGAGCACTGGAAATCCTGGTTTTTCCTTGTCAGTGCTCCCTCCTTGTCATCTCCCTTGATGATCAGTCACTCCAGTCTCTAATGTAGAAAGGAAGAGTGGAGGAGTAAGAAGGAGGTTACAGTTGTGCCCATATGGGGTAGAAACTGCAGGAAGAGGTGAAGCCTGAGTAAATGTGTGCTTGGTTTGCTCCTGCCCCTCCAATGTAACAGGGAGAGGAGTTCAGCTGTGACACACTGTATCCTTGAAATTTCACCAGAAAAATGAGAGGCGGGGGCTGTAAATCTATAAATATCTCTGAAATGGGATTTTCATAGGATCCACAACTTAGGGATCAGAAAGAATTTGCTGTTTATGGCATTAATTTCTGTAGTGCAATTCACTGCTTCTATTCTCAGCATTTTGATGTAAATTTAAAGTGTTCAGACTGTTGCAAAATAGTTACTTTTCTTGGTATGTTCTTGGCTGTTTTTAAATTGGAGAAAGAAGGTAGCTTCAAATAAATCCAGTTTTAATTTATAATTTAAAATACGTATTAATTTCCCAATACTTTTGTATTGTCCTTTCCAAACAAATCAGTTTAAAAAAAAAATCTGATTAGATTCAGCATCTTACTTTCTTGTACAGTGATGCTTCTCTCCTCTTCTCTAGAAGATCATGACTGTAATGGCTTCTGTCACGTTTATTCATAGAAATTGCTCAGAAATTATAATCTAGGGTAAATTCCAGCAACTAAATAAGCGATGCGAGTTGTTTGGCTTTTGTTTATCTAGTAAAGATAAATAAGTAATCCTGCCTTGCTGAGGAATGACTTAATGCTACTGTCATAAGTATTCTGCCTCTTAGAGATTTTCAGAGAGTCTCAATCTGGTTATTAACCATTTTCTGTATAGCTTTTGACAGGCAGGATACAGTCTTGAATATATCACCTTTAGTCTTTGAACCCTCCATTGAGCACACTTAAGCATGCAATTGTATTCTATTTAAATGAATAGGAATTGTGTCCATATTTGAAGTTAGGTGCTCTTTGAATTGGGATGCAAATGAGTTGGCCTGAACAATTCTTTATAAAATGTTACTGGGTAGTATATTACATGCCCAAACCTGCAAAAAAGGAGAGCACTCTTTACTGATTATGAGAAATTGCACACTGCGATAGAGGTTTGTTTTCCATGTTAGCTGAGGCACTTCCAACATTTTCAGTAAAAAATATGGTGCCTGTACTCAAGATGCATGTTGTGAAGGAGAGAAGGTTCGTGCATCATTTGCAACTGAGTGCTGTTCTGTGAAAGGAAAATGTGTGTTTTGCTGCAGCCCTCGAACTTCCACAAAGTAAGCATGCATTCACAGCATGCATTTACTTATGAAAACAGCAGATTTTTATGTGGTGTTTAGCATCAGATTTTCTTTTACGTGGGGCTGGTTAAGGAATTAACTGGAATGCTGGATGGCCAGCATTCTGACCATCCGGCATCCTTACAGTGGTGTTGTCATCTTCAGTGTGAGAGAAACGGGGCCTGGGTTCGTTTGTTAAAATGCACACATCAACAAAGAAAACAACAGTGCTTCGATTTTTATGATTTTTTTTTAGGTGGTGCTGCTAATTCACATTGGAAATTTGGATTATAACAGGAAATAATTTCAGTGGAGAGTCTAGGTAGTAAGTTACTGACGTAATATTTGTTGTGGGTTTTTCTGTATTATTATTTTTTTAAACTAAGCTATGCATGTCTCGACTGATACTAATGGATATCCAGGCAGGTTTTGCTGCATTGGGCTTTTTCTTTGCTTGCCTTGTTTGGAAGATTTGCTTAGTGATAAAACACTAAGAAAACAACAAGAATTGAAATGGCCACAAACTGTGGGAGGGAAAATCTGCATGTGTGAGAAAAGGGGAGGTTAAGTTTGATTTTTTTAATTAGCCCAATTTGCTTTTATATCCGGTAATTTGACGGGCAGATTCAATACGTACATGTTAAGCAGCTGAAATGCTGTTGCCCTTATTTTCAGTTGTACACTATTTCATGATAATTAAGAACAACTTTGAAATTTGGATTTTTTTGGAAATGCAGATGCATGAAGTTGTCATCAAACATGGATGATCTGTGAATTCATGAAAGCTTGACAGATTTTTTGTTTCCTATGTTATTGTATGACTGTATGAGCTAAAAAGTTTAGTGTGGGCCATGTTCGTGATGTTTTCCAGGTAGTTTCCCTGGGGTCCTAAGGTACTGTTTCTAATTCTTGCAGACGTATTCCGGTGGGACAGTAGATTATTTTTCTTTCTGTGTATTCTCCATAACCAGAATTCAGAGTTGTTTTGTGTCATGTCAGAAAAGTTAGATTGAGGATGGTTTAAAATATTGAATGCTTTTTAATCTCATCTGTTAATAGTTTCAAAATCCCAGTACCATGCAGTGTACCGAGGTGCTTTAAGTAAGAGTGTATTTTGTACTGCCCAAAGCTGTTAAGTGTTCTGGACTCGCTTAGTCTGCCCGGTATTTTGGGAGACAAATAATAATCCTGCAAGGAAAAACACTCTGTAGGAATAAGGACTAATCATGTGCTTCAGTGTATCTGCATGGCTTTGGGTTCATCTTACCTAGCAAATTTAACAGTATGACCAAAGACTTGCTTGCATCAAGCAGTTACAGAAAGGTTGCCACCAGCAGTCTGTTGTGGACTTACTGCCTTACACACTTATTTATTGAAGCTTGTGAACGCTGCAAAATTATTTTCCTCAACAATTAATAGACATATGTGTTCTGGAAGACTTGCAGTGCAGTGCTATCTTCTCTATGAAATGGAAATACTTTCAAAACCACATTTAAGTACCCAAGTAGAGTGGTGTTCAGAGAGGGTATTAAACTAAAAACATTTGCTCCCTTTCCTTGGGAGTTTGTCCACAGATTAATGTATCACAGGCCAAACCTAATTACCTATTCAGCCTATACGTTATTTGATCTGCATGCCTGAGTGTCCTACAATCAAATTTACTGAAGAGCTTCTCACTTTTTTTCTGCATTAAAACAATTGCCTTGAAGCAGCTAACAATTAAAAAATAAATGAGTTAACACTTTCTGCTAAGTGCTACCATTTAAGTTGTAATATGCAATTAAAAACTACATTTTAATTTCTGTTCAATTACATTGACTTAAGTAGTAATTTTAGTGTTATATTTATGAACCATTTAATTGTGACGTTTTTCCTCTGGCTTGCTTGATGGAAAAGTAGATTTGATTTTGAGAGTATAGCAAGAAATAACCTTTTAAAAAGTCTTTTATCCCCATGGTTTGCTGTAATGATGTATAGGAAAAAACTTGCACTAATAAGCTGGTTTTTGTATAAATACTACAGAAAATTTTAATTTCAAAGCCAATAAAATGTCATAATTTGAATTATTTTTAATGTTTTTGAAATCTCAGTTGCATAGGGGGAATGTTCAGATTGCACTATGAAAATACAGGTAGGTATTGGAAAACGTTCCTGTGTGTATTTTGTGCTCCGTGTTTAAAAAAGAGCTTCATATTAAATCTAGAATCTGAGCCTGGTAGAACCTCACATGTGAAAACAAATTGTAGAGCAGCTGCCTTTTGTCAGCGGTGTATTGCTGTAAAGTACCTATCTCTAGCAAGGTGTATTTACTGGTTTTTGGCTTCATGGGAGAAAACTGAAAGTGTTAAAGGGATGGTCAGTCTAGAAGGAAGAAATGTGGGGCTAATGTCTACAAATGAAAGTCTACAAAAGAATAGCAATCATCTTGTGATTTAATAGCTCACCTGTGTGTGTCATTTTTAAGGCATTTTTTTTGTCAGATGACTAATTACTACTTTTTGGAGTATCTGCAACTTGCTGCATGCAGTAAGAAGTTTAAAAATTGTCTTCCTGCTTCATGTAGCTGCTGCTTAGCTTGATTTCTCATCCTTCTCCCCCTTGTTTTTGTCTATGAGAATACAAATTTTTCAGTGTTAAGGCATGGCTTATTAAATGTCTGTAAATAACATGGCAGTATCATGTAAACTATCCATGGTTTTCTGCTGAGGTTAAAAACACAATAAACATAATAATATATTTATATGTAGAAATAGTTATGATGATGAATGAGAACAAAGATGAGATAGGGAGAGTAGAAGACTTCATCGTTGACTTTATAACAGAGAAATGGATTCAACTTGACTTTTCTTAGGAAATCCCTGGTTGGTGCCAGCCATTGAGGAAGCATTTGCTGCTGCGCTCAATAGAAAACCTGGCATTGAGGGAGATGAGTACTTTTACTCTTGGGTTCTCAGCCTTCTTTGCGAGCTGTTGAATACTTACCTAATTTATATTGTTAAATACTTCAAGGCTTTTAATACCGGCGTCTCAGATATCCATCGTGTGAGGAACAGTATAAGCAAAAATGATTATGGCTAGGATATTACCTTGACAAGCTTATGATAGAAATGAAGAGCATAGAATCACTTAGGTTGGAAGGGACTTCAAAACCCATCCAGTTCCAGCCCCCTGTCGTGGGTCAGGGCTGCCACTCATAGTCCAGCTGCGCAGGGCCCCATCCAGCCTGACCTTGTGCACCTCCAGTGATGGGGCACCCATGCTTCTCTGGGCAGCCTGTGCCAGTGCCTCACCACCCAAAGCTAATAAACTGTACCTCCGAATTTACAGAGAGTAGCTTTAAACGAGTCTGGAATTAGTAATGTGTGTTTCCAATGTTCTTTTATAACTATGTAATATATTGTTTTAATGTTTTAATTTGCTGGAGTCAGAAGATATCCAACCACAAATTTAAAGAAAATTTAAGGAAGAAATAATTGAATTAATTCTTTATTTTCATGCATGTCTGAGGACCAAAGCAACAGATATGTCATTCTAATTATTTTCTAAGTTGTCAGTGGAAATTGGGGACCTTTATAAGCCTGTGTATCTGATACACATTTCAGAAAAACTAGCAAAAACCTGCTTGGTGTATTCTTAGGGTATAATGAATGGTAATACAAAGGGTAAACACTGAGGTTAGAGAGTGTATCAATAGCAGGATTATTTGGAATAGTGAAAATGAAAACAGGCATTAAGAAGTGTAGAATAGGACAACAAAATGGCAGAAAAGCTTCCCAGCAGGTAAATGTAGAGTGATGCAAATCTTGATGTAGTTAATGACAGTCCTAACTTCATGCACAAGGTGATGAGCTCTAAACTGAGTCGGCCGTTATTCTTGAGAAGAAACGTCTTTATGTTTATCAGTACCGATTTTGTTGGAAACACCAGCTTGCTATAATTCATCCCACTGCCCCTCTTTCCCCCGAAAAACAACAACAACGAAGAAGAAATTATTAAGAAGGGAATAGAAAATAAAACAGAAGAATCCTTATTGCATGAATTTGTGATTTATGATTAATCACACAGCTTGACTACGATGTGCAGCTTGGTATCTGATTTCAAAGAGATTATTCTGGAATTTGAGAAGTTTTAGAAAAAGGCATGAAGAACGGTGTTGTGTGTGAAATGGCTTTTACATGAAAAACCAGCTGAG
The DNA here is from genome assembly GCF_019238085.1 of Lagopus leucura. NCBI lineage: Eukaryota > Metazoa > Chordata > Aves > Galliformes > Phasianidae > Lagopus > Lagopus leucura. The sequence continues at coordinate 33,254,037 of NW_024962334.1, read as the reverse complement.
TAGGCTGGACTCGAGCTTGGAAGAAACAACTTATGGGCGAGTGAGTACTGTAGAGGTGAATAGAAGTAGAGTAGCTGCTGGTTCTTTACTCAAAACCGAGAGCTAGTTGTTAAATCAGGCAAGAGCCATTCGGAGCAGACACAGCAGTGCAATTATTTGCATAATGGGTAATATATGTATGCAGCTCCTCATGAAGGAAACACTGCAAATATGGAAAGTTTACATAGTTCAGGGAGGATTGGACAAGCCATTGAAAAAGAGATTCGTTGAGTTACTCAGTAGATAAAACAAATTAAGCTGGAGAAATTCCTTGGAATGAAAATCATTGGAGGTTGGGAAAATGTTAGGTAAGGTGTGGGTAAAATATTTACTCACTTTCCTCTTAATGGTGGTGTCTGTATATGACCCTGTTGGTTTTTTTTTAGAGTGGGACTGGAAAGGATGAACAGTGAATAAAGTTATCACAGAGTGTATGTTAAAGTTCTGTCCAGCTGCACTCCCTGAGCACTAATTCAGTTACTGGCCTGGCTTGATGGCTGCCTTTGTTTTTATTGTTTCACTTAATAAAAATTCTGCTGGAAGTTGGATTTGACTAAGAGCTTTGAAGGACCAAGAAAGTTGAGATCGTTGATAAATTTAGCAGATATTTAGAGTTTCAGAACAGGTCTTCAGAATCCTACATTTTTAGTGTTCAGCAAAAAGCTGGATCACAAAGCCAGACATGTATGAGATTTGATATAACAAGAATGACTTCAGACTTCTTACAGTGAAAATCACAAAATTTTAAGAATATGGAAGGAAAATGTAAGAAAAGTCAGACTAATGTGGGTAAGAAAGTGAATCAGAAATGTTTTTTGTTCCATTCGTATGGTTACTGGATAGAAGCACTACTTGTAGGTTAATTTTATCTTGAATTGCAGAACTGTTAGGGAGTTCACGAGGACCCTTGTACTGCAGAGGTTTCCATCATTGCCTAGCCTGCTTAAGTCCATAAATTACCAGAATTAGATGATGCATAGCACAAAATTCTGACCAGATTGAAAACATTGCCCAAACTTCTGTTTTTAATGGAGAATGTGCAGTTTACTGATGGCAGGAAAGCAGTGCCTAAAGCTAAAATTTAATCTAGAAAATGAAATTACAATTTACTGTCAATATAAATATCTTTTACACTTTATAAACTCTCAAATACTAACCACTTCCCAGCCTTACTGGTAAAATGATACGTACTTTATACTTACTAATGTTAACAGGTATAAAGGTGTTACACTGTTTTCTTGATAACAAATACTTAGTTGTCTAAAAATTTGCTTTTAGCACTGAAATTAGAGCTTTTTGAATTTAAATATATATCCTATAGTGTAAGCTCTGTTGTAATGAAAGAGGTGGGATGGAATTGCGAAGTGAGGATGCATGCAAAAGAGTCATGCTGTAAACAATAAACCACATTCCTATTGCTTTGCAATGGAAGGTCCGTTGTGGTTTGGGTGAACTAATCCTCCAGTACTGCCAGTTAAGTGTGATAAACCATGTTAAGGGATTATTACTGAAGAGAACGCTATGAATTTTTATGTTTACACTTGCAGTTTATTTTCATTTTCAAGACTGCAGACCGTAACTCTGTACTTCTAATTTTGTATTCAATATGGAAAGGTAATCCCAGAACACAGCTTTTTTGATGCAAAATCTGAATGCTTGTGTAGTAACAACAGCTGTCCCCTCACCATGTGGTGTCTTCCACTGCTTTACTGTAGAGATGAATTTTGGCCCAGCGTTTCAGTAGTATTGGACACACGTGGTTCTAGGTGACGGGGCGGTATGTTTATGCATTTATTTGACTCTCACAGTTACAGTTGGCTACAGATTAGAACAGGGAGAACGCATTCACGCCGTGACCACCCTCGTAGCTGTTTGTAGTAGTTGGATCACAGTAGGCGCTGTTGCATCTGAAGGCACAATTAACTGTTGCTGAGGAATTGCAAATTCACAAAAGCTGTTTACAGCTTTAGGGGTTCCGAGTAGATTTCCTAAAAGCTTTTTCAAAGATTTCCCAAGTTTATAGATGTTTTAGATCTTACATTCTAAAATTGCCAGCTTGAAATAAGATTAATCAGTTGATGTTTTAATTTAGCTAATGAACTCCTGTGCTCTGAATAAGCTATATAATTTGTTTCAGATCTACAAAATAATTATAGTTTTACCCTCTATTTAGGAAGAAAAAATTAATTCTAATATTTACAAGTGCTTAGTAGAGTCTTGGGCACAGAGAAAATACAGAGCTTACAAAGAAGTCTGAAAATGACTCTTACTGGAAGGCTTCCACAGCATCTACATCACTGAGAAGATCATCTTGATTTCCGTATGTAATTGCTTAGATATGCTTTGGATGTGGTAAGGAAAAATAGCTGTGGATCTGTAAAAAAAAAAAAAAAAACAAACAAAAAAAAAACAAACAAACCAACCCAAAAAACAGTTTTGATATAAGTTAAATAAGAAATTACAGTTAACTGCATATCAAGGTCTGATTTTAATGTATGAAATTTGACTATGTTTTGAACATAATTATTTAAACTAAAACATAGGAATAATTGTTATTTAAATGATAGCAAGTTAGTTTCTACTTCATAAGTAGAACATTGCCCCCTAAACTTGCCTTCTAAAAATCTCAGGGTGATCTTAGCATAAAAGAGGGTATGGAATGTATTAACTTGCTCGATAAAATAAAAACAAAAAGGTTATTTGCAGTGTAGGGATCTGCTGTGTGTTTGTCCTGTCTTCCTTCAGCCAAGTTGTATGGGTGTGCATGTAATGTGCATGAGATCACTCTCACGTACACACGTTATTTAAACATCTCGAATTCTCTGCAGTGACTCAAATATATATTACACTTGTATTAAAAATATATGAATATGAATGTCTGAGGCTTTCAGCACTGAATAAAGGGCTACATGGATCCAAACCAGGACGATTGATGAAATCCTTGCTACTATTGGCTATTATTTACTGTCTTTTAAGTGGCAGGTTGTATTTATGCCAATTTATCTGCTTCAGGGAACACTCTTGATAGCAGAACAAAGTGAATAAAAGTAGTTTGCTTTGCAAATGAATGCAAATGGTGGAGCCTTTCGGGAAGCCCTTTAACAGGAGCAATGCACTTTGATTATGAGTGAAGCTGCCATTTGGACATGGTGAAAAGAGCACGCTTGAACCATTGATTGGGGGAGACAGTAAAAAGTCAGGAAGGGCCCCGTTAAGCTCGCAGTGCGGCAGGCGGATGTCAGTGTGGTTAGAGCACAGTGGGAGAATGACAGGCAGGATTAGTGTCAGGGAGAAGCTTTGCTGTAGTTGTGGAGATGGTCCCTGGGGTCACTCACCTCTGACTGTTGTTCTGTGCTGATGGCTCTGTAATGCAAACTGCTTGATATGTGCTGTTCATTATCGGAAATGGTGATTAGAAGAGGTATGTCATAAGGAATTCCTTAAAAATAAATAAAATGGCAAACTAGTGGTCGTAACAAAGGTTGGGCTCTGCAGATGTCGCCAAGGATGCTGCAAATGTCAGGGATGGTTACTGTGCCTTGTGAGGCAAGCGGGATTTCATGGCTTAAGCTGCCGTAATTGTGTGCTCCCCGGCTTTGTTCACTTTATTTGGCCATTATGAAGACAGCCATTTCTATCAGATTGTCTGGTGTTGTTAGAGTACAGCGGTGTCATGTATTTTGGTTATTGGATTGCAAAGCATCCTGTTCGTGGTATAACTGGTGTGTTGTTGCAGGGGTGGGGTGGTGGCCAGTGCTCTTAGTGGAATATTAGAATCAACAGATTTCATTCCTGAGTCGCACAAGAATTCTAAAACATGTGATGGCTGCGGTGACCAAAAGCTGGAATGACTTTTCTGTTCTACTCAGAGGATGTTTTAAATACAAAAGTAATATTTATCTTTGCTGACACCATCTTGTGTGAGAAATGACAGAAATGTCTAAAATTCTGTATCTTAAGCTGCAGCTTAATCTTTAATAAAAGTCTTGTTGCTCTTTACTGCAATTTTCTGGTGCTACGTACACTGTATAGATGTGCTAATGTGAATTAAACAGATGCCTGTATGTAACGTACAAAACATGTTTTTCTCCTATTAGGAATTTCTAGTACCTCACTGTTGGTCTATTGTTCCTACACATTTTCTGCCATAAAGCAGGGAGATCGTGCCCAGATATGTCAACTATTACTTTCTTTTTTTTTTTTTTTTTTTTTTTCCAAGACTTGATTAATTCACGTGAGGAATTTTTCCAGTATATTACCTCACAGATATATGTCCAATATCCCCGCAGTAATGAATGTTTTACAAATGTTTTACAGGCACCTGAATGGACAGAAGAGGACCTCAGCCAGCTGACAAGAAGTATGGTTAAGTTCCCAGGGGGGACCCCAGGTCGATGGGAAAAGATTGCTCACGAATTGGGTCGATCAGTGGCAGATGTGAGTTCACTCAGATTTGCATTGTAGAGAGAGTGACAAACCAGAGCAAGACAGGCAGTGTAGAAGGCAGACATATATGGGGGCCGACATTGTCTTTTGAGAGAGGCTACAATCCTTTTAGGACCTGGAAGTGAACCATTAACTAACTATGCAAGAAGCAGATGTCAGCCCGTTTCTCGCTCCGCAATTAGCAGCTGTAACTGATCAGCTGTATGGGGGATTCTGGTGCTGGGAGACTCACGCTACTGTAACCCAATAACTGAAAAACAATGCCACTTGGGTTTTGTAGGGACCCTTTTAACTGCGAGCGAATATTTGTGGGACTTGGTTAAAGATTACGTTTCTGTTCTAAGCCGGCCCTTCAAAACATAGATGAGCTAATGGTGTTTAGACAGATGGTTTCCATTAATTAAACTGAAGTATCTCTGCAAACTTTAGAACAAGTTATACATGTGATACTATTTCAGTCCATTTTTCTGGATTATAGCTTGGGTAATAACACTGTGCAAAATGATTAATATCCTTGTTAATTCATATTTTATAGTATTGTACCACATATCAAAGAAAGCTTGTACTTATGGATTTTAAGTGTTATGATCTTAAAACCCTCAGGGACCAGGCCGTAAAAGACTTTTCCTTTTCAAGCAATAGATCACTGGAACATGATGTAGTGTCTGCTGAGGACCCTTTGAAAGCCCTTTCAGCTGACCCTATTTTATAGGCTCTGGAGGGGTTAATGAGAATAATGTTTAAAGCTGTTGATGTATGTTTTGAGATTAGATATTCTTCATTTATTGTATTTCGGGAATTATCTTAAATAATGGGAAACACGGCCTCCAGCCAGAGCGCAGCGTAACCCGCTGTACCCTCTGGGCAGTCTGGATAATGGTTTGTTTTCCATCCTCGTTGATAGAATCGCAAAAAGATATTTTTAGAAGTTGCTTTTTAAAGATTTTATCTGTAGAGTTATTTTGCTCAATTACTCGTTTGTACTGGAAAACAAGCCGTTTACGTTCCTGTCATTTTAGAACAAGCCATACTATTTGCAAACAATAAGTGAATGTAAACAAGAAGTTATAAACCTGCTATGTGAATGTAATTGATTTTTTTTGTTTGTTTACTCTGGCTAGTTTCTGTTCAGTGTTGTTCATCATAATACTGAGGTGGGGTGAATATTAAAAAGCTGATTTACTTTACTAAGCAGACTTTAATAGCAAAAATATTTCGCATGACTTGATATAGGCAGTACGCATGGGGTGGATCTTTGAGATTGTCTTCAGAAAGGGTGAATTGGCTGCTTACTGACAGCACAAACACGTGGATAGCTTCCACTTCTGCCCGTCACTAAACTAGCACATCGACTTGAGACTTCTTGCAGCCGTTTTCTGCTTTATTCCTTGAAACAATTATAAAAGCATACACTGCATGAAGGATGCTTAATAACTAATTTGCACACCATGCGTATGCGCTGGCAGGGCTGGGAAGAAAAATGAAGCTTACTCCCTTCTTTGAGGCGAGAAGACCTCAGCGCTGTGAATGGCGTTGAGGAAAGATCTAAGAGCTGTAATTTTCTTGTATGAAAAATGGAAATTTCAGGGATTTTGGGGTGTGAGGCAAAGTCCGAGGGTAATCCTTTTTACTTCCTGTGGCCTCCAGCTATGTGATTAGTTTGAGTGTGCTCTGCACGATCTTTTATTTCTCTAAAAATTTCACATTGCTGATAATGCTGGGTCCGCTTTCCCAATACAGAATACTTAGTAGTGTTTCTCTTCCCTTCATCATCACATCGCACAGTTTCAGTGGTTAAGGTCCAAGAAACACTTAAACACTTAAACAAAACTTTCCTGGGAACTTTCTGTCTCAAACTGTTATTAGATCAGTAGCAGAGACAGTGAAACTTCAGGAGTATCCTTTCAACTTCTGAACAATATCTGCAGCATCCTTTATACTTGTTACAGGAGACAGACAATAGGACGTATGTTTGTGGTAGGGATTCCTAAGTTTCTTTTGCTTACTTATCACTGTAAGTGAATAAAAAAATGTTGTGTGAGAGCCACAGGAATTAGTTCAGTGTTGAACGTAATGCAGAAGAAAGGTGCAGTCAGTGTTTCCTGCCCAAACAGCTGCTCCCTGTTTCCACTGAAGAGAAGCAGGGAGAGAAGGGGTTTTTTTTTGTGCTGGAGGGACTGTTTTGAAATGGCCCGTGCAGCACGGTTTGGGGTTCCCTTCTTTACATCTCATTTGGCTTGGACTCTCTCTTGGCTAAAGTATTATCAAGGAAAAAGGACTGATATACTCAAGGTCAAATTTGAGGACATATGAAATACTTTTTAAAAATTTCAGACAGTTTTCTGCTTGTTTTTTGTCCTGTGAAGTATGAGGAGCAGTAAGTGCTGGCTTTCCTTTCACAGCTAGAGAACTGTATAAAAGAGTGCAGTGTGTCCCTTTTTGACTGTAGAATAGATAAGTAGGTGTTAATAAAAAGTTTAACATGGTGCAATCCAAAATTATCTTTCCTTTGCTGCTTGTGACTTCATTCTTCCTTACCAAAAATGTGAGAAAAATATTGCAGTACTTTTAAAAGAATAATATGAAGTCATATATATGAATAATATGAATAATATGAAGTCATCCTTTTTTTTTTTTTCCTTTTTTTTTTTTTTCTTTTAATTTGGTACCTCAAAACCCACTTTGCACTTTCTGAAACAGTTTTCTGAGTAGAGGCTTTGCTTTTGAACCTTTCGTGTTAGCAGAACTTCCTTAAGATGTTTCTCATCTGAAGATAAACAGGCATTAATTAATGACCAAAAAAAAAAAATCAATTTGGCAATAAGTTGTCCTTTTTAGTTTGTCATTTCTTTCTCTCCTGGATCTGACAGTGCTGTGGTGCTTCCCACCATAGTGTGTCTGTCCCACTGGTTCTGTAGAAGTTGTTACAGGCTCACTGTCCAACTGAGGGGCATTACCAAATAATGCAACAAGTTACATTTTGCATTGCATTGCACCTTTGCTGACCTGAGTGATGAAAGATGATGGAATAGCCTAACTTCTTAACCTACTCTTAGAAAGCTAAGAGGGAACTGCAAATACGTTGCAAGATGAGTAGAATTCAAAGTGATCAGAACAAATTAGAGAAATAATATGCAAGTGTAGGAGTATTGGTTGTAATAGACAAATTAAACAGTATGCAAGTACATGCAGCAAGATAATGACAGGGTTCACAAATAAAAGATGGCAAACAGCTAAAGTGCAGGAGAAATGCAGAGACTAGAAGAGATAATACAGGTCAACAAATAGCAAGTTTTTGTGATAAAGGGGAACATCATAATGAGAAAACACAGGAGGATGGTAAACCTGCATCTACTTCTCTAGTTTGTGTCTAATTTTCAGTATTACATTTAAGCATGATTCAGTGTAACAAGTCCAGAAGAGAATAAGGAGAGTGGCTGATCTTTAGAGATCTAATGGAAAAGATTGTGAAGGAATTCTTATGGGCTGTGAACAGAAAGAAGATATGATGTAGGCATTCAACTATCTGAAGAGAGAACTGCAAAAAGGAAGTTGTTTGCACTCAATATAAGCTTTATAGGGCAAGAAGTAGTTACCTGAACTTGAACATACACATCTGAGTAAGCCATGAAGGGGCAAAGATTTAAAAGGCATAGTAAAGCAGTGGAATAAGCTGCTGTGGAGTATCCACCTTTGAAAGTCTTTAAAAAACGGGTTAGGGAAACATCTGCAAGAAACGACATCGATATAAAGATTCTGCCTCAGGTTAGGTCCTTCTCTTCATATGGTCTGTGATTAGACTAGCAAGTGCAAGCTATCTAGGAGGAAAGGGGGAGGAAACAAAACGTTCCTACAATTGGAAGCATGTGTGAACTCATTTTAAAAAATGTAAAATTAAACCCAGATAGTCACTAAGATGGTTATTAATCACTGCATGTACCTTAGCTTGATGGTTCTTACATTCAGTAATTCCTTGCAAAGTCATCTTTCACATGCTTTTTCTTTTATACAGTTACTAAAATCAGTTGAGTTTGGATTGTTTTCTTATTTTGTAGGCATTTAAGTCTGTTAATTTTGTTATTTCCCAAAATATCTCACAAACAAGAATAAGACTCATTATATGGATCTGTCTACCAGATGCCTTGTCCAAACAGATGCTTCTACACAATGTGATTCAGGACAGTGGGAAAGTGCCAGCCAAAATCCAACAATAAACAGCTGTGTCCATACTGTAGTGCATCTGAACTCATGCAGCTGTACTGTTTCTGTTTGTGCTGTCTTGTGATACCAGCAGAAATATCTTTGCAACGTATTCCTTCAGCTCAGCTACTTTAGGCTTGCTACCATGGTGTAGGCGTGCTGTGAGAAGGGTGTTGCTCTAACTTTGGTCATATCAACTATAGGGTATTTCTTATCTTGTCTCTCTCCTGGAAACCATCCTTCAACAGCTAATTAATAGTCAACCCAAAATGGATGCAATTGTGCTCATTTTATCAGTATGTTTCATTATTTAAATGGCTAATTGACATTTTAATATGTGCATATGGGGGATTTATCAACCTTTTCCCATAAAGATGACTTTCAGCCAGCTTAGTATAATGAAATCTTACTGCTTTCACAACCAAAAGCTGCTACAGCTTTTTAAGTCATTTTTACTGCAGTTGGCTGGTGGTATGAATTAGATTTTCAAGTATTTTGATTATGAAAGGGAAATGGAGTTCAGTTAACTCTAATCAGAGTTCCTGCCGGCTGACCTGGTTACCTGTACCACTGCTCTCTGCCATCCCCTGAACATCTGTTCTTTGACCCATTTTCCTTGCTGAATTTGTTGCTCCAGGGTTAGTTCTCATTCCTGTCCTCCAATACTTAAGGAAATAATTGACCTTTTAAAACAAAACAAAAAGTTAGGTTTGAATTTCCTAAATACTGAGAACACCCTAAAACATAGAATAAATTACGAATAGAATTTCAAGGTGACTATTTCTGCAAAAATTACATTCCTTGATTTGACAAATGCTGTGCTTTATGAAGATTTATAATGATGGCTGGCTTTTGTTGAACTCAGATTGAGGAAAAGCACTTACGTGTGGAATTATAGCAGCATATTTTACTTGACAATGCCTACCCTTACAGATTAAAAAAAATAAAATATTTGCTGAAAGGCATAAATTAATTTCAGTAACTACAAAGGACATTCAAATTGTAAAAATAACAGAGGAAGTAAAAGCTGTCTGGCATGCCAAACAGACTTTAATGTGATTATTAGGTACAGGTTTTTTAAATTAAAGGCAAAGAGATCTCAGATTTCATACTTGTGAAGTAATATCATTCACTTGTCTTACAGGATTTAAACTGATTCTGTTTGCTCCTGCAGTCACTAATCTCATGCATTTGTGTTGCAAAAACAGAGTGATAGGGATTTGCTGCTTGTATAGAAAAGGACAAGGCAGACAGCAAAACAATAGACAGGTGTATGTATTGGAGCAGACATCCTGAATTATGGTGAAACCTGAAAGCACAAGACTGGGGGGGAGTGCTTATTTTGTGTTTTCTCATCTCTCCAAGCAACGGTTTCAGCCTTAAGTCTAACTGTGTGAGTTCACACTCATTGCATGTTTATATGCCATTATATGATACACCTCTCATTTTTGGCAAGTGCAAGCTTGTTACATTGCCAGCAAGAAAACATCTACATGAGAAGTAATTAATATGCAGAAGTTAATGAATTTATTAGGGCTTTTTTGTTTCTGGAGATTAAGCTTTTCCTAAGTCTGTTTTGTGTTTCATTTGGTATACTGTGTGTGTGTTAACTTGGTTACTGTGATCTCCAGTTGTGGTTGTTGTGAAGCAGTCCCTCTCAGCAGCTTGCGTGTATTTATGTAATCAATAGTTGTTCTGGTTGCTTATTGGAGTATAAAGATCTAGCTCTGGATCAAGGTCTGAAAGCACTTATGAATATCTGAGATGGGATTTAGATGGTATGTAGGTCGTGGAGATCCTTCAGTCTAAGAGTGAAGTCTTCAGAACAGCTGTGTGATCCTGCAGGCACACCAACATGCCTGGGGATGCTTTGCACGAGGGCTGCTGTTCACAATTCTGTGATTGCACAGTTTTTGTCTGCACTGTCACAACTGACCCGGCCGTGTTTGTAGAATCAGGCAGCGTGGAGCACTTTATACCCAAATACAAAACAGATTCATTTCCTTCTTGCTAGGCATGACAAGAGCATTCCTGTCACTTAAAGGAGAAAGCTATTTGCAGAAGCCAGTGGGACACCAACTTTAATTCAAATACATGTCTTATACAGCGGTTCAGGACAATGCTGCTATAACTTTGCAGTGTAGCTTGAATAACAAAACATTCCATATACATCCTGAGAAGCTGAGTTTAAATTCCTTTGCAGAATTCAAATCTTCCAGCTCTTAGGAAAGGTAATGCATTTTGCACCAAAGGTCATAAAATGCCCAAGCAATTCTTGCAAAGGGCGTTTGAGCCCAGCTCCTCTGTGTTACCTGAGTTTCCACAGTACTGAGCTGAAGAAAATGCAAACGTAGATTTTGACTGTCAAAGAAAAAAGAGGTGTAGTTTGAAGTCTCCAATGTCATGACAGTTCTGGGCGTTGAGTTCTTCCTCTTAGTCCTGAAAAAAGGGAGGAATTATTCTTCTGTTTTAAATTAACTCTTCGGGCACCTAAAGAGCAACTGATGTTCTAAATGCGGTGCTTTAGGCTGCATCTTAGACTGCCTCATCACTAAACACACAGCTGTGGTGTTTCTGCTGTAGCTGCCTGCTCTTGTTGGCTGTGGCAAGGTTTGCAATCACACACAGCTTCAGAGGTCGTAACCATAAGAAAGCCATACTGTTGCAGGCTGGCAGTGGCTGATCTAAGCAAATCCAGTTCGTAATTTGTCTCTTAGTACTTTCAAGAACAAAAGCTTGTTGGCCTCATTGACTGGTTATATTGCACACTTTTGGAAAAGGTGGTAACAATCTACTAAGCAAATGGTTAGAAGCAGGGCCAGAGCAAAAGTACGTCTTCTAATTTATACTACTTCATTTCTAGAGATCTACTAAGTTGGAAATAAGTTGTTTAAAAAGAAAAGCAGCAGAATGATTTGGCTTGATGTTTCACCAGTCTGCTAAAGCTGGAAGACAGTTCTAGCAATCTTTTAGTAAATTTACGGGAAGGCATTTTATAAAGCGACAAATTTTGAGTCTGCCACATGAAAATAAAACAGTGAGTCACTATTGTTTGCTGAATTGGGTCAAACCATTCTTGATGCAATTATGGTTGCTGTGAATAAGCTGTTTAGATCTAGACTGGGATATCAATTCAGTGCAACAAGTAATGCTTTGCCTATAAGGAGTGAACCTCGAATTTGGCAGCTTTTTCTGCACTGTTTGTAAAGATCAGCAAAGTCTGTTTCTTGGACAAGAGCAGGAAATAATTGATGTCCTTCTGTATCTGGCTTTCCTTTTTGAGAACAATGTGATTTTGGCTCAAATTAGCCTCACAGATTCAAAAAAATTTCACTTTGCTGCATATTAGCTTCACTACTTCCAGGCTGTACCTATCCTTTTTTCTGTAATTCCACAGATCTTGGATGTTTTTGCTCAACGTAAATAGATGAAGAGCAGAAAGGTAACAACTGGCTGTGCAGAACACTGCTAGGAGACAGCAGGTCTCTGGTAGATGATGCTGAGAAATTGAGGCAGCGTCGTAGATAGCTTTTGCTCAGGAAGATGCTAAGAGTAGTAAACAGCTTTGTCAGTGTGTTGGGTTGGCAGCAGCACACCAGCATGTCGTCCTGCTTTGCAAAGTTAGATATATCTGGGAGCCAAGTGACATGAGTTATCTCTTTGTCTACTCGTGTTTTTCAGTGTTTTCAGAACGCAGGAGACTTGTACTTCTGTATTTACCTGGCAGCCCTGATCAGAATAGTATTGTATCCAGAAGAGGAGTGCCTGGGGGCAGCAGGGTGGGAAAGGCCTCAAAGCCTCATTGGCCACTGCAGAGCCCTGCAAAGGGGGGCTGACCATGGTTGTGGAGGGACCAGCTTATTTTGTGGCTGCTGCTGTGGGAATGGGGAATTTGATCTTCACCTTCTGCAAATGGGCTGTTTCTGGCTGTTCAGTGTGGGTAAGATCACTGTACCTGACTTTACAGGGTTTTCCCCCTAGGCCAGTCACAATTCTGTGCTTTTTTATGCCTGCCTTCCCGGCAGGACAAAAAGTGTAGCCTCTCACCCATGTGATAGCAAACCTAAATTTTGCCTATGCTGCCAAAAGCCTTTTAAGCTGACTCTGAATAATACTTTTTTCTCCCATACATCTCTGATGCATTGATTGTCCCATCTGAAAGAGGTGGCAGGTGTCCAGGGTAACGAGATTTAACATCAGGTTGGTCAGGATGAGGAATGTTTTTACTGCTAGGTGTCTTGTTGAGTAGCAACTGGTCTTGTGATCCAGACTAATTGTCAGGAGTACAAGAGGAAGCCAGCTCTGCCTGGCTTTCATTGCATAAAATCATCCCGCTAATCTGAGCTTTCAGTAAGATCTTTCTGTAGCTGGAGTGCTATTGAAACTGAATTCAGACAGGAGTTCACAGAAGCAAACTGTTCCTGTGGCTTCTTTCTGTATGTCCCACAGTCAGACTGTTCACTGTCTACTTCAGTAATGATTGCTTGTAGCAAACATTTTTTCTCATCTTCCTTTGTCTAAGAAAATATTTCATTGTGTTTTTGATTACCTGACTTCATTTGTGACTTGTGTTATCCCCAGAGAACTACAAGGATGCCTGGTTTGTTTGGGTGTAGAAACAGCAAAGATTGAAGCTGATTCCTCTAAGATAATGCAGTATGCCTTTCCAGCAGTAAAATTATTTGTGAAAATAGGAGAACTGCCCTCTTCTGTTTTAAATCCATTTCAGAGTCATGATGTTTATTATTTAAGGTGTTCCCAGAGCCAGGTTTTCTTCAGAGCTGACTAATACTTTGATGAAAGCCATTGTCAAATAACAGCGGGCTTTTAGCACAACTTTTTACAGTAATGATAAAACTCACAGTGCAGTATCCATTGCAATTGTCAGTAATAATTAGAAGCATAATGCTGCAACTGCTTCATGCTTTGAATAATAGTATTTCCGAGTATGTTATCTGCTGCTGAATGAAAGTAATAAATCGAAGCAAGTTATGATAAGAAGTAGAGTTGAGAATGCAACAGAGCAACTTCTGCTCTGCAAAATAACTGCTAAGAGCTACCCAGTAGATAACCCTGCTCAGCACTGGTAAGCAGTGATTGATGTTAGGGCTGTCACTGTATGGAGGAGCTGGCACCAGAGGTGACTGCAAATGTGAGTGGCAAGAGCAGTGATTAAACTCAAACAGATCAAAGTGAAATACAGATTTCATACATTCCATAGGATGGGTTCCTCATAATCCTTAATAGGTTAATGCTGACATGTTACCTGTGTCAGCATCTGTAACAGCAGTGACAGTTGGAGCTGATGGACAAATAAGTCCTAAGTCTGTATACATGGTACCTGAGCTCTGAGTGAGAGGAGCTGGAGTAAACAAGGATTTTGCATAACAACTAGAAAAGAAGAAAGCTGATTTAAAAAAAAAAAGTGAGGAAGAAAGGATAATAGATAATAGCTAAATCATCTTATGGAATATGGGAATGCTGGTAGTGATGCTGTTGGTGAGCTGTCGGAGTTATGTCAGCAGTTGGTGTTTGACAGAGCTTGTTCAGGACCTGGTATCGTAGATTCTCAATATCCAAACCTTACACATAGCTGTTGTTTCTGGACTGCCTGCTGAATGTTCAAATTGAAAGTCCATAAACGATTATCGTAATGCCTACAAAAGTCCTGTGCAATAGATGCAGTAACTTACTACAGATTGTAAAACTGGGCCGGCAAAGATACTGATGCTGGAGTCACTCAAAGAAGGACAGGCTGAGGTGAGGCTGGTATTTCTCACATATGGAGGAATGTGAAATACTGTCAGGATCTTGGAGTAAGCTGAAGGCCTTCACTGCTCCAGTGGAGAGAGCCATTTTAGATTCTAATTCAGTTGGATGCAACATGCAGCAAAACTTGTGTCTATTGCTGGATACCAGCACTAGCCTAATTTGGGAACATCCATCCTGTAAAGGGCACTCAAATCCAGGATACTGACTTGCACCACTTCCAATGTAAGTTTCTGTTGCATGTGTAGTCCCAGGTTGAAGGACGAGGCAGTAATTGGCAGCCTGCTGCGACATCGGTGCTTCAGCACGCAGAAGGCAGAACGGTGGCGTTGAGGCTGCTGGCTGCTTGCTTGGCTCTCTTTGGCTCAGGGAAATGTCCTGTCTCTTTTCCTCTCTTCTTGGTCATCTGAGCAGTTTGCAAGTCTTGGAAGGAAGTTTAAAAATAGCAGACTGGGTTAGTGTCAGCTGTCTGGAATATGTGAGCACAGACAATGCTTCGTTGTACTTGTGGTGAATCCCCTGCATCATTGCAGCTCTGAACAACCCACTGCGCTCTCACATGACCAGTTCTCCTCACTTTTCAAAGTAATCATTATAATCTGCTTTAGATGAAGATAATTTCGGAGATGCGTAACAGGCCACTGCGTAGGATGAGTTGTGTTCAGCAATCAGCAATGGGTTCCCCTCCAGTTTGCCTTTTACAGTGCGGGCACACAGAGCTGTTCTGCTAACAGCGGAAGGGGAACTCGGATATTTAGGTTTGGATGAATTTAGACTCTCAGCTCTTTGAGGAGAGTTGCTTTTTCTCTGTTAGTGGGTTGTCCCTTTCAGTGGGGGTCCATCAGTTTTCGGCACCGTGCAGATGACAGAAGGCTTGGTGCTGGTTCGAATCATGTGCTCATCTTGGTGTTCTTAGGCTTCTCCTCTTCAAACGATTAAAAGTTTATCACACTGCAGCAGTAGGGACTGGGTTTTTTTATGCCAGATGTCTATCTCTGGATAAAGACTTTGGTTAATTAGAGCAAGGATTTTTTTTTTTTTGTCCGTGGAGTTCTCATTTAAATTTAATCATCCCTGAAAATGTGGTTTAATTTATGGGGGAGATCTTTCCTGTTCTTTAGAGGAGTGCTGCACAGTGTGGGCTGTTCTCCCCCAGCGCTGCTCTGCATAGGGAGAGGAGTCTGCTGCCCTTAGCATGGTCAGCCAGGACAGCAGAGGTCTGTGCAGGGCTCCAGAAGTGATTCATTCGAGGCTGAATGGGAACACGCGTGGGGATTTCTGACTTCAAGTGGCAGTGTGCTGCTCAGTGCAGAATGAAGTCCAATGGGCTGTTCACATCTGCAGCCCTGGCTACGGACAGCGGGGTGTCCCCATTGCACGTGTGTGCTCTGTTACCTCTGTAAGTGCCCTGTTTTATTTTTTGTTTGGGTGGCTCAGACTGCTTAATTTCAGTGTATAGCTTCGCTCACATTCTTAAAAAAAAGACATTTAAAATGTTTTTACATGAGACTTGAATCCTGCAGGTCATTGACACAGCACACTTGTTAAGCAATTAAGAATCCAAGTACTTTAATTTGAGTCCGTGTTCTATGTGATCTGCACTGAGGTCTGCACATTGGCAAAGCTCCACATTCTTGGTGGGGCTGCCCAGAGAGGTTGTGGATGCCCCATCCCTGGAGGTGTTCAAGGCCAGGCTGGATGGGGCCCTGGGCAGCCTGGCCTGGTATTAAATGTGGAGGTTGTTGAGCCTGCCTGTGGCAGAGGGCTGGAGATTCATGATCCTTGAGGTCCCTTCCAGCAACCCAGGCCTTTCTGTGATTCTGTGTGATTCAGTGAGGAAAACACTCATTGTGCTGTTAGTTCTCCCCAAGTCACAGATTTAGATATTAAGAGAGAGGACAAAGCAGGGATTCTGCATATATGGATTCTCGTGTGATAAATGTAATTTTTTAATAGTCCCATTTTTTCTCCGTCTTCTGTGCAGGTCACCATGAAAGCCAAACAGGTGAAGGACTCTGTGACGTATACACCAGGTGTGTGCTGCCAACTCCTCACCACTTGTAGGGAGCACTGTGTTTAGATACTGCATGCACACGGGTGCATTCGGTCACTTTCAGCATGTGTTGTGCAGAGACTCTTACAGCCTGCCTTGCTAAAAACAAGGAGAAGACCTGACATACTCTGAGGGAATGCTGCCTTTGTAGATACCTCCTCCCAGCCTTATTCAGTTTAGTGTGGGCTTTGTTCAGAGGGACCTCAACAGACTTGAAAGGTGGGCCCAGGTGAACCTGATGAGGTTCAACACAGCAAAGTGCAAGGTTTTGCACTTGGGCCAGAGGAATCCCAGGCATCCATACAGACTGGAAGGAGTGGTCCTTGAGAGCAGCCCTGCAGAGAAGGACCTGCGGGTCCTGATGGATGAAAAACAACGTGAGCCAGCAGTGTGCCCTTGCGGCTCGGAAAGCAAATGGTATCCTGGGCTCCATCAGAAGAGGGGTGGCCAGCAGGGACAGGGAGGTGATTGTCCCCCTCTACTCTGCTCTTGTGAGGCCCCATCTGGAGCACTGCGTCCAGGTCTGGAGCCCCCAGTACAAGAAGGACAGGGAGCTGTTGGAGAGGGTCCAGAGAAGAGCCATAAAGGTGATCTGGGAGCTGGAGCAACTCCCTACGAAGACAGGCTGAGGGAGCTGGGCTTGTTCAGCCTGGAGAAAAGAAGGCTGCAGGGTGACTTCATTGCAGCCTTTCAATACCTAAAGGGAGCCTAGAAACAGGAGGGGAATCAACTCTCTGAAAGGATTGATAACGGTAGGACATAGGGAGATAGTTTTAAGTTGAGGGAGGGAAGATTTAGGTTGGATGTTGGGGAAATTCTTTACAGAGAGAGTGGTGAGGTGCTGGAACAGGCTGCCCAGAGAGGTTGTGGATGCCCCGTCCCTGGAGGTGTTCAAGGCCGGACTGGATGGGACCCTGGGCAGCCTGGTCTAGTATTAAATGTGCAGGTTGGTGGCCCTGCATGAGGCAGGGGGGTTGGAGATTCATGATCCTTGAGGTCCCTTCCAACCCTGGCCATTCTGTGATTGTGTGATTCTGTGATTTGTTCATTTGTTGATGCTGTTCTGTTGTTTGTCAGTGTGCTAATTTACTTGTTACTTCACATGTACCAGATGAGCTCCTAACTGACTAAGTTCGTTGCTTCATACAAATGCCTTGATTTCTGGATAAACATGAGGAATTTAGCGTGATCTGTAAGGGCTTCACTTGCTCTCTGCGCTGTTGCAAGTACCTGCTATTTGTAGAACCTCTTGTTTATGGTTTATTTATTTAGAAATATAACAGCAGTGCTTTAACAGGTGTCACCAGGCTCTCCGAGCTTAAAACCTTGGCCCAGAATTCCAAGAATGCCAAAGTCTCCATGAATCTACCAGACCACATCATCACGCAGAGGGAAAGAGAGGAGGAAGAGGAGGAGGAGGAGGGGAACTTCAGTCACAGCCCAGAACAGACAGATGCCCAAACGGATCCCAAGGAGGGCAGTGCTGGTGAGACCAGGCATCGCAGGCGGAAGGTTCCCAAAGCACCCGAAATGGTGCCAGCAGTAACAAAAGAGGGATTGGAGGAGAAGGGCAGAGGAAGACGCCAGAAGGATTTCGATAACACAGAACAGGAGGAAGAAAGCGATGACGAGGGCAGAAAAAGAGAGAAGAGCCGTGCCTTAGAAGAACTGTGGACTCAGAACCAACAGAAGCTTCTGGAAATGGCCTTGCAGCAGTATCCAAAGGGAACGTCGGACCGCTGGGACAAAATAGCAAAATGCGTTCCTGGAAAAAGCAAGGTACAGTTGCTGTTGTTAGAACGTAAATAAAGAGGAAATGTTTGTTCTACCCACTTATGAATATCTTAAAGACTGAAGGGCAGTGCAGCAAAGTGGGGGCATTACTTCACCTGTAGCCATCAGTCAAGACGTCAAAGCATTACTGTCACATTTGCTGATTATTGAAGGTATTTTCCATTAGATCAGTCTGCTTAATATGTTGCAGAAATGTTGCAGTAACTCCTGTTTCATTCAGAACACCTCCCTTTCCTATGCCTTCCAGATTTTCTGTTGCAGACAAACTACATTTTGAAACAAATTTTGATTCAGAGTTGGTAACCAGTTGTTGATGACCCCCTTTGCTTGCGTTTTTACCGTACCCTTCTCGTCCCATCTCAGCAGCACACTAAGTAATCCAGCTGCAGGTTGTAAATGCTCTCTTCTTGCAAGTGTACTTTTTAAAATAGGATTGGCTGTGATTGATAGAGCTGTGCTAGCTCCGTTTGTGTGCTCAGTCATTGTAGCTGCAGAAAATCCTTATTTTACTTGTGCCAAAAACAGCGTGAGGAAGCAAGAGGTGTGGGCAGGGGCTGCAGGCACTTTGTGGCTCTGAAGCTGTGCATCAGCAGGGATGGCAGCTGGTGCTGCTCGAGATGGTTGCAGAAACTCATCTTTAGTAGAGCGAAGTGCCTTGCAGTGCGGCTCACACCTGAGTAACTGTTCTGGAAGGGCTCATACAGTACAACTGTACAGCTGCATTTACAGGCATTGCATAGAAATAGCAGGCAGGGGTTTTCTTGGTGTGGTGTGCTCTTGGAAGAGAGAAATTACCCAGTAAGAAACGTCAATCAAAAGTTTGTTTTTCTAATCCACTTTTCACACATGTAGATTATCCTTCTGAAATTCACTGCATGAGTAACTTTGGTATTGCTTTAAGTTTTACCTGCATTATAAAAGTGCCACACTCTGGTTTTCTTTCTTTTCCTCTAACTTATCAAATTAACGTTTGTTTTCCTTTTAGGAGGAGTGTATAGCAAGATACAAGTTGCTTGTTGAACTGGTACAAAAGAAAAAAATGGCCAAAAGCTGAGTGCTCTGAGCAGAAGAATCTACATCATCTTTGTCAAAATGGGGTTGTAAAACTTGTATGCAGGAAACTGCATTTTTGTACCTCGGTATTTCTATACGTCACGTGCCTTAGTAAAAGAAAGTATCAATAAATCTTTTGCCATCTTACCAACTCTTTTGTGTGTTGCAGAACGGAGGCGTACTTTTGTAGGAGCTGCTTACGTGGACAGGTGCTGATGTCTAAAAGAGGAGTGGGCCTTCAGGTAACCCACTGACTGCATACTGCAACATTGGTTACAGCCAGTGTGGGTACAGAATATAAGGACATTAAAGATCCCTCGTAATTTGGTATTTATATCTGCTGCATTCGGTTTGATTTCACATTTGAAGCACAGGCAGTAAGAATTGCCATTATCTGCTATGTTGTATTTCATAACTAACTTTGAAAAAATTATGCTAACCCTTAAAAATGGGGGCGGTGGGTACTTAATGGGCTGTAAAATAATATCAGCAAATCAGAACACTGATTATAGTATTTTGCAGAAAACATTAAAGATTCTTTAAAGAATTATTTACCACCCCCATTCTGATTTAAGCCAGGGTTCTGAGGAGCCTTTGAGTTTCAACTTAAAATTAAATGAAAAATCAGAAGAGCACATCAGAACTCAGGACTTGGAGCTTGATGGCCAGAAGTCCTTACTGCTGTCCCAGCCTTTGTGCTGATACTGTCCCTGCTGACAGTTTGCCCATTGTGCTGCTGCTGACAGATGCTGGGCATCTCACCACATTTGTTCCCACTTCCATAAAACTGTAAGGGAGAAATGATGAGGAAAGATGGCAGTGTTCTGTATTTGTTTCTTTAACATGTGGAATGTTTTTTCGTAATAGATGGAAATTAAGCTTAGACTGTAAGGAAAGAGTGGAACGTAACAATAAATAACAGGGAAAGGAGTACGGACTTGGAAAGAACTTGATGCTTTTATCAGTGGAAATCTTTAAAACCCACATACAAGCTCTGTGTGAGACTTGCCTGCATTACACTGAGTGCCCAACACCTTCAGCTTCTCTGAGCCCTGGAGCTTCTGCATAGGGAGGCACACATCAAGGAAGTGCACGCCTCTTATGGGTAAGAAACATTTTTGTTGGTTAGCCCATTCTTACTGGGATACTTCAAGCAGTGCGCCTGACAAAAAACTGTTTTGTTAGCGCCAGTGTGACAGACAAACACAGTTTATCTGAAGGCACATCCCTTATGGCGTGGCCCAGCTGCCCCTCCTTGTGTCACACCTGTCAGGTTGAATCTCTGAAGCAATAGAGGCACAGCATTCGTGGCACTGGTCTGAGTGGGAATGCTGACACATGGTGTTGGCCATTCCTGGATGGAAGTGATGGATGGTGGCCATCAGGCCAGAAGCACACCCTGCACACAGCACAGGCCTATGGAGGTGCAGAAGTAGCAGCAAGCTGGCAGGGGAAGGGATGTGCATCGATCCTGCTGGCAGAACTAACTGCCCCGTGGTCTGCTCTTGTGTCACTGCATGGGGAATGGTTCCTATTGAACTGCTGCCAAAGACCGGCATCTTTGATGTCAGGATCTGCAAAGTCACTGAAACAAGGTTGGTTTTTGACTGCATCTGGCCTTCATGTGAACTTGGCTTTGATGTGGTCTCCTTCTATAAAGGCGAGCAAATCGGTTTTGCTTAATGTCAGAACAGTCCTTTTCATTACTTTCCTGCTGATTTTCTGTCCATCAGAAATACAAGCACTGTACAATATCCACCACCATCTTTGGCTTGTGACACCAGCCTCTGACACATTGAGAAGTTGAGACTACCCTGAATTTGGCAATTTCACTCCACCTTTGTTGTTTTCATGCTACTCTGCATCCGACCAGGAAACAGATGGCAGAAATGAGGTAGGCCCTCTTAAAGAATCATAGAATGGTTTGGGTTGGAAGAGACCTCTAAGATCACCTAGTTCCAACTCCCTGCTCTAGGCAAGGACACTGCCCTCCTGACCATGTCCCTCTAGAAGAAAATGCAGGGAAAAGATACTGTGGGGCTGATACTTATCTCTGCCATAAGGATCCATAAAGCTACGGGTACTTAATGCTCACTTCCACAACTGCAGTAGAAGGGGTGCTCAGGATTACTTGGAAGCACGTGGGTGCACCTTGGGCTGTTCTCCCCCTCCCTCAGGCAGTAAGAAGCATAAATGTAGCGGCCCAGAGTTTACATGCCACAACTCTCACTGAGTACCGACTGCTCCAACAGAAGCACAAGGGCAGTGCCCTTCCCCAAGGGGGGCAGATGGTGCCTGCTTCTAGAGCTGTCAGTCTGTAGTCAGTGGAGCTTGTGACAACCACTGTTCCTCAGCCTCTGCCCCAACTGCACAGAACAGTCACAATCAACAGTTAGCAACAAGGGAAACTTTCCTAGAAGGCTCTGTTGCCAAAGAGCCACTGAGCTGGGCAAAGGTTAGTGGTGATCCAGCTGTAACAAAAAGATGTTTTATTAATTCTGAGCTTGTTCACTTACCAGCCTTCTTTCAGGACTCCACTTTTCTGCATTTGAAAATAGGAATGTTTGCTCCTCAGAACTGGAGCAGAGGAGGCAGCATACAAGTGGCACAGCCTACAGCAGCAGCTCAGAGCTGCTTGTCCCAAAAGCTGTGTCAGTTTGAGGCCTGGGCCACAAAGAACAATTGTAAGGAACTTCAGTGCAGCTCCTGCTGTGTTTACCAACACCTGCATGGACAGCACACAAAATTTCTGGAACGAAGTGAGCTCATTGTATAGAAAATGCAATTCCAGCAATGACCAAAGCGCTTGATCATCTTAGCACAGGCACTACGGAGCTCTTAGCATCAGCGTAGGCCATCAGCTCACCTCTCGCCCCTTGTGCAGTTTCACAGCAGCTACTCTCTGCAGAGCGAAGAAGAAAGGGCTGCCAGCAGCCAAGCAGCACTGCAAGGAGCTCCACCCGTGGCTCCTGAAAGCTGAAACTGAGAAAGGTCTTTGCAGAGTTGCTGGATGGAGTTGTAGCAGCCGGTGCAACTGCAGCCACAGCGGAGGAGTTTTCTGCAAGACTCACATTCACACAACCAGTGTGCAACTATAAACATTATTAAAGTTTATTAACAAAAGCTTTGTACATATCTTTTCATACACTTGGAATTTTACACCTAGTCAAAATAACACCACATTTCCATCTTACCTTTTGTACAAATTGTTACAGAATATTCACCGGTGGGGCGAGAGGGTAAAATAAACCACCGGTTTGACTTTTGTAAAGTATCTACAAAAGTGATCTGTGACATTTTTAAAAAATTCCCCCAAACATATAAAAATAAATTATTTTTACTTCTTCAATTAAATCTACTAATTAGAAATATTACAAATCAAAATATCAATGTTTTCTTATGAATTCTTCACAATACAAAACAGATTCACAAAACTTTATTTACAGAAATGAGGTAAGAACTGTGCAATGTTTAACTAAGAAACATATTGCAGAATTAACATGTTCTTCCAAATAAGTACACAGTGGAGGTCTAAATACAGCTGGGTCTCTTCCCCTAATAATTCCCACCGTAGCACTGATTAGTGGTCATTACCCCAATTGAACACCACCCTGCATCGAGTCACGCCATCGCATCAGCCACCGTTGAATGCGAGCCCGTCCGTTTCGACCATTGATAATTGTAGTGGGAAACCCTCACTCACTTTTTGGTAGTTCATTAGTGAAAAGGACCCAGGTAACAATCTGCCTGAGCTATCTACAGTGGTATAAACACTTGGAGTAAAGGCAGAAGGACAAGGCTGCTGGTGCAACACCGACTCTTACTGCTGCTCACAAGGACACGGCTAGTGCATCGTCAGCTGTTGGCAGCCATTCCAACGAAGGGAGGTAGCAACAGGCACTTGGTTTAGGCCAAACACTACTCCTAATTCTTCCAGTGTGGCCTTCTCATCTGGTAAGAAAACTTTGTTGCTGGAACCAAACCAGTTCCTTCAAAAACCTCAGCACTCTACAACCTACGCCAAAATTAATCAACTTTGGATTCCATACTGTAATTCTTACTCAGGAAAAACTCCCACTATATAACAACAGGAATTTAAAGGAATAAAAGTTCAGAATAGATTCCCTCGTGAGTCAGATTTCCAAATGAGTGTGTGTGTGTAAAAGGAAACAAGAAACAGCAAGTCCAGACTGCCATTGCCAGCTTAGTCTGAAGGATAGATTGCAACTGCGGCAGAGATCAGACGCTACGTTTGGGCTTCTGTGGAGCTTTTTAATTAACAAAACAAAGAAACCCTCCTGCTCCAAAATCAAGGTAACGTGTGCCTGCAGACAGTTCTCTAGCCTCTAGAGTTTAACATTAGCACTGATAAGTCATGTGTACGTTTTCCTGTGGTTTAACTTGTACTCACTACCATTTTTGGACTGACAAAATAACTGTGGTTTGCAGTTTTATCTATTTCACAGTCAAACATTAAAAATTATATCCATTTTAGTGCAACAAGAAAGCAAATCAAAGCCTACCAAAAATATCCTTATGAAAATTATTAACCTTTTGCTGTGCAGTAAGAGTTCCTTGTTGCATTTCTTCGCATCTGCAGAAAGGAAAGCTGCAGTCTGCAGGCAGATGAAGTGCTATCACAGCAGGACGTGCAGTTCTCAAGTATCACTCAAATGTCAACTCTTCTCTGATGCAACTGGTCCAGTTTTATCATTGAGCCTCTGTGTAAGAGAAAATACTTCTAAAAATCAGATTATAAAATACAGAGCTAAGTAAAGCCAAACTGCAAATAAAGCAGAAATGAAATACACAGCACGCAAAGCAGATGAGGTAAACTGAATTCAGCTATCTAAATAGTGGGTTGGGAACTTTTGCACAGCAAAGACTAATTATGTATCCGAGTAAGAAGTGGGAAAGAATAATTACAGGAACAGTTCTACACTTGCAAAACTCACAGCTGGAGCTCACACTGCAATGCTCAAGTTTGGCTTGCACTTTCATTTCCAACAGGACTTTCTGCCCCAGCTATTGGTGTGCCCTTGTGTCCCCATGATGGTCAAGAAAAACAGGTGGCCTTCGCTGTTCCCCTAGAGGGTTAAAATCTATCCTTTTCCAAGAGCATAGAAATGCTGTTTCCATTCTGTCCCTGCCACGGTTGAGTTTCTTTCACAAATTGTGGGAAAGACATTTCCTGTAAATACTGAACCCAACTGAGCAAAAGCCTCACTTCATCTTCTGAGCACTCAGAGATGTTTGAAAACTCTCTTCCAATCTGAAATGAGGTTCAAACATCCAAACTTTCTGCAGACAGAAAGTTTACTTTAAATTCTTGGATTAAAATATTTCAACAATCAGATGCAATCTCTCTCAAACCTAAACTTTAAATTAAAAAAAAAAAAGCAATTTCAGAAAATACGTATATATTTCTAAGGGTTTCAGTTAGAAGATGTTGTCAGATTTCCTTGAACTGTTTACAGCTAAATCTTATAAGAAAAAAAATATAACAGCATGTTGGTAAAATGACTGCTGCCTGGCCACCATCTCCAGAGCCAGTAAGAGCCATTTCAAACCATTCAAAGCAAGTACATCACATCAAATGGTTTGCTCTGGTGCCAAGCAAATGGATGGTCTCAACCTCATTCACTACCCATTTGCATAAAATGGAGATAAATTTGAAACATACAAGAACCAACTCTTACATTTCCAAGAGGAGCCAAAGCACTGAGCAAAGTCCTGTGATACAGCCCTTCTGCTCCTCCAGCTGGTGACCAGGAAAGATGACCTTAACCTATACTGTGGGTTGCGCTATGGTTTGCAGCACCACAGTAAAGGACCAGGCTGGAAAGCAATAATGATGACACCCACACAACTTAATAAAAGCAAAGGCCCCTATTTCTGAACAGAAGGGAGCTGAATTTAGGAAAACCATCTCAAAAATTCATCATCTTTTGTCTCTCTCCTCCTTCTGGGTAAGTACCATCCGAGGCCCAGCTGCCCACGGTGCCCCTAACGTATTCTCAGGCTCTGTGAGCAGGGAGCAGAGGGGCAGCCAATGCGGCCCCAAATTCTTCCCACCTACTGTTGCAGACAAGCTTCCTTTTTCTTGCTACTGTTGCCACTTCATGAGTCCTCCAAGAAATACTGGAACTTTGTCTTCCTGTTCTACTCCTCTTGATTTTACAAGTTCCATATGCTCCTTCCCTTCATCCTCTCTTATCTTAATTGCATGACCCTGAGAGAATGAAGTCTATTCTTTCACTCCTTGAAGAGTAATAAAGAAAGAATTCGTCCCTTGGGGATGGAGGTTACAGGGCAAAAGTTGAAAAAATGGAACATCTTTGCTGGAAAAAATGTCTTGCCTTTTTTTCTGTCCAGGAAAGGTTTTATTGCTGTAACAAGCAAAGGAGGAGTTGCCTAGTCTGCCAGTGTACAGACTCACTTTCCCATGCCAGATCCAAGACACACATAACCATTCTCCAATTACATATTTCACTGTCCCAGCAATGGGCTCCTCATCTCTCAAGCTGTCAGCCAACCCCTGCAGCCCAGTGAGGAAAAGTTCTCCAAGTGAAGTGGTAACAGGGAGGACCGACACGACGACATGCAAAGCTGGGGAAGGAGGAGGGCTGAGGACTGGGTTATGGTGTTACAAGGGGAAGGCAGGAGTCACTGGACTGGAGTCCTAATTCAGAAAGCAGGAGCGTGCAACAAGGCCTCTACAAGATGTCTGTCACCTACAGGATGAGTTCTGAAGCTCATTAACTGCACCTCAAAGCTTCAGAAAAACAAAAAATAATGAAAAAATCCACATCCTTGAGTTGTGAAACATGCACATAACTTGCTTCCTATCACTTAGTTACGTTATGGAGATACTCCATTGAAAACGAGGTGAGAAATATACTTACTGTCACCTTCTGAGCTGCATTATCTCCGTGAATTGACAGGAATGGGTTGGTAGAAGCTGCATTAAGTGGTGATGCCTGCGTGCCTGAAAGTAAGTTGTTTATGGGAATCTGTGCTCCTCCAGTAATCTGCAGTTGCTGTACTTCGGACTGATGGTGGTGTTGGTGGTGGTGGTGTTGCTGTACTAGCTGATACAGAAGGGCCTGATGTTGTTCCTTGAGGAATGAGATGGGGGAAGAGGGAGGGGGAATAACCAAGAATTAGTTACTAAGTAACAGCTTCTCGTTGGGTTCTTACGTATCCTCCATCAGCACAACCCTTAACCTAATCCCAGCTGATTTATTTTACACTAACGAGGTTCCACAAGACTGGAGGAAAGGGAAGAAAGTGTCTATTAATAAACGTCCTGAAATCAGTTGCTCAGCAGAAGTTCAGCTAAGCCTGCTGGCTTCAGCAAGTCCCTATCAAAAGAAACAAATCTGAGAAGAATATTAAACCAGTACTAAGAGTGCACAACTGACAGCACAAATAGCAAAACCAGTTACCAATGACGTGCCTCTACTGAAAAGGGGAGCAAAGACGATTCGTGGTGATTCCCAACATGTTTCACACTGCAGCCCTAGTGGCGACAGAGCTTCACTTTGCATACTGTTAGAACCACCAAATGGTCTCAGACCCCACTGCCCACAGCTAATGCTGAGAGACACAAAGCACCAGGCCCACAAGGGGCAAAACGGGACTGAAGGGGTCAGGGAGCAATTCTGACAGCAATACATGGAGCCCAGCAGCTGTAGTGTGACTGACATTCTAAAAGACTGAAACAACTGAAAATTTTCAAAAGCTGTAATATCAAGTTAAACACATTCCTAATGTTTGTTTTGGAGTAGGGAATCTATTCATGCCTTAGGCTATACAAGAAGAATAAGTTATAATTAACTGGAAAACTTACTGATGTGAGTTGCTGAGTACTTAGTAATTGCTGGAATTGCTGGTGCTGTTGATGGAGCAGAAGTTGTCTCTGTTGGTCAGGAAGTAATCCTAGTCCTGAGGCACTGCAGGGTATGACAGAGTGATACTGTAGCTCATATGAAAACATGGGAATTTTTCACTCGAGCATTTCATTGAAACAAAGAAAATCTTTATACAAACAGACAGTTCCTATTTAGCATTTTGACTCTGTAACGTCCAATTGTGATTATTTGCATTTCTGATACATACCCAGACACCATCAATCTAGTTAATGCACCTTTTCTTCTCATTTATTTTGAGCAACAGCAACACCTTGCCTGTACGTCAGGCAGCTCAGTAGATGTAGCAGGCCTAACACTGCTATGTGCATATTATTTTAAACTTGGACACTAACTACCACTTTTCAAATCACCTGGAACACAGCCTTCCTATGACAGCTCCTGCCAGCCTTTACTACTTCCATACCTGTTACCAGAAGCTGTATGTCTGCCACTGAAACTAGTATTTGTTTCCCAACTGAAGGAAGGATTGCCGGGCTCACACCCATCTGTCATGCTAGAGCAAAGCCCTTTCTCCTATCTTAGTTCTTTGACCTACTCTCATCAAATTCAAATCCCTCAAGCCGCTTCTCAATCTGCCTCTTCTAATGCAATCTTCTACTTTTTCTAAACACGCTGTCTACCACACAGCAAGCTGTATCAACGATTTGATTAGTACTCAAATCATTAAGTGCTGCCAGTGGCAGCCTGACACAGAAGGCATTTCCTTCAGCCTGCTGTTGCTGCTGTGCTGCAGAGGCAGAGCAGGCAGCTGGCCTTCGTAACCTCCTAAACTGCAGTGAAAACGACCACAGCCAAGCAGTGCCAGTACAGAGCTGTCCTCGCTCTGAAGTTGTCCCACTCTGGTGCAGAACTGCCAAATGCCTGCTCCAAAGCCACAGGTTCTACAGGATTGTCTTAGGACGCACACGTTTCAGTTAGTGTAAGCTGCCTTTTCCTCTCAGACTTCTGTGCGTCCTCATACGAGCCGACACTCGTCAAATTCATCACCTCCCCAATCTCTTTGAAAGCATTATTAGATACCCACAAAATAGTCAATAAAGTTGTGTGTGCACATGCACTTGTTTGCTTTTAAAGGCACACAAGCTAAGATTTACTTTGTCCAGGTTTCCTTTTAATTCTCATTTCTTACCATATTCAAATCTATCACTGTTGCCTACACCTTGTCTGTAATGTAGCAAGCACATTCAGCCCTGAAGTGGATCAACTGATGCTGCCATGGAATCAAGCTGGCAGCATCTGCACCTGGCTGTGACATTCCTCTCTCTGCCCCTACAAAACTTTCTGCAGCAATTTAGGAAATCAGGTAGGGAACTGATCCAGCTGACAACTGCTCTGGAAACGAAGGGTTTCTGCTGCTGTGCCAGTTCACTGTGGGACCAGCAGCATGAGGGTGGTTTTGGAACAGACAACCAGGGAGACACTGGACTTATTCTTTTGGTACCAGCGTTAGTTTTTACTAGGTTAAAACACCCACCACATTACGGAGGTGTAGTTTTGTGATTGGTTTAAGCTGATCTTACTAAGCTTATCCTGCTGCTGAAAGGTTAAGTATTTCCCTTTCAGCTCTCCGTTGTGGTCCCTCCCCTTGCCCTTGCTCTCGCACAAAGAGCTGCATCTCATGGGAATTGAGCTGAAACCTAAGCCAACACAAAATGCACTGCAAGATCATCCGTTAACGTGGAGGAGGTTACTGTGTGAATGCACAAGCACTGGTACCAGCATGAAGCTGCGTGCAGGATGACCAGCAGGACAAGAGGATTGCTGGCTGTGATCAGTAGTAAGAAATTAAGTCAGCCATGCATCTGCACAGTCAGGCTGCTAAGTCTTCAGGGCACACTCTCTGTCTTGACTCTCCACAGCATCAGCACACTGCAGCCCCGTTCCTTGACGTTTCTGCCTTTTACTTGGAGCTAACCAGCTAACTAGCAGTAGCATAGCCTTCTCTATTGCTGGAACAGGGCATGTGACAAATCAACCTTGCTTCGCGTTTCACTGGATGACCTCAGAGCTGTGGGAAACGCTGGGCTGCACTACATTTCCCACAGTCACCAGCACAACATTCATTACTCTCTCCAAGTTCTCAAAGCTCTTCTTGCAATGGTCTTCTCCCTAAGCTGAGAAATCAGTTCTCCTGATCTCGTGTGCTCTGTAGAGCCTTCTGCCTCTGATTAACCTCGGTTTCACAGATGCACTGTATCCTTTCAAGAAACTGCACAATCAGAAGTGTACACAACATTCAAGCTGCAGTCATGCCAGGGATTTAAGGTGACATAATGGTGGAGACCATTTGGTGTTCTATTTGTTTCCCAGTAATTCAAGCTATGTTTATTAGATTATTTTCACCTCTCCAGGGAAACTCTCAGATTTCCCTCCTGAGTGTGACAGGAAAAAATAAAGCACACCATCTAAGAGGAATAAGGTACCACTGTTTTTCCCCACATGTATTTGTCTTCCAAATGGCAACACCAATTATTAGAAATCATTCAGTTTTAAATTCAACTGTAGCCAAAATGTTTGTAACAGCAGCAAAAAATAAGTATCTTCTGCTTGACTAGTATGATCTTTGTTTTCCTCTTTTTACCTCATTTTTTCTATACTGGAGTCTTTTCCGCTGGGTTTTCTTTTCTCCCACTGTTCAAAAAAAAAACTTTTTTTTTTTTCCTTTTCTGTTTTACCTCAGCACTTATCTTTTCCCAGCTGCTGTCATCCTTTCTCCATTCTGCCTTCCCTTCCTGCTCTACAGAGGCACCTAAGAGAACTACCCACAAGTAGCAGCCGAAACACATCCAGATACAAAACCTCGTTGCTGAAGAATAGCTGTGTGGCTCCTGAGCATCCTGGAAGAGGCAGCTCACTGCATTTCACCACAGAGCTTTCTCCAAATCAGATCGGTCTGGAATGTAAATTTTGCATCTTTTGCTCCTCACTGAAAGGTCTCTGATCAGTCTGAAACCCACTATGCTCCAGTCTTCTCAGATTGCTGGCATGTAAAGAAACAGTCCTGTCTTTTCCCTCAGATCAGTGAATCACCTGGTAGCATGCAGTCTCCATTAAGCTATTTGCCCCCAGAGAAAGGCTGAGTATTTTTCTCTACTGAATGAACGTAGGCTTTTACTTATAATTTGAAACTCTCCCAAACAGGAGTGTGTAAATCAGTGTTTTCATACTTCCCCATGTCTCACAGTTAACAGAGAGCTTGTGTGAGTGAGAACAATACGTAGAGTTTCTCACATGAAACTGAGCAGATTCTGAAGCTGGGGAAGTGACCGTAAGTAGCGACGTACAGGAACATCTGGGAGGTCTTGCAATTATAGAGCAATACAAAAAAAAGTTAGGAAGTTGGATTGAGTTCTCAGTTTCCATCATCTTGGGAACAGGGATTTCAGCCAGCTCCGATACTGTTTGCCACCACAGCATCAACCACGCTCAGAGAGCTGCGAACAGCAGGGCAGCAGCCCTTCAGGCCAGCCTGTGCTTTTGACAATTTACCCCTCCCACTCACGCAGTTCAAAGGGCAGTGATAGCGAGAGGAATTTAGCACTGCCCAGCAGCCAGATCTTTGCCGCTGAAACAGCACCAGCCTCCAGGGCAGGAGGAACAAACGCTGTCCCATGTTGTTTCACAAACAGTGATCTCAGCCAATGGAAAATACTTACAGATTTTTTTTTTTTCCCCCATTTTTAATTCATCCAAAGTCATCCCAGAATCCTCTCACAACTTAGTTTTAGTTTAAAAAAGGTTTGTTTTTTTTTATATTTTTTCAAGAATGTTGTCAAATGAATAACTGCAGAGACAGGAACAAGGAATGTATGTATTGCTACAACAATCATTCTAGCCCTAGCAAGCCTTAGTGCTTGCTTGGCCTCAACTTTTTTCCTCCAAATACAAAAGCAGAAATAGTGAAAACTCATAGAAAATGGAGGATAATTACAACAACACCTCAAAAACAGCCCAGCAAAAAAAGCAGAGTTGTGTAAAAACCGTAGTAAAATTAATAAGGGAGCAATGCAGAAAGAGATCGTGCTAGAGGAGAAACACAGAAATCAAAATGCTGACAGGAGGAACAGAGGAAAGGAAACGCTGGCAGAATTATACATCACAAAGTTGTTGCAGTAAGGCAGGGAATCACAGGAATATTCCAGACTACGACAGAAGATGGGGTGAGAGCTGGCCAACAGCACCAGAGCAGCACTGCCGAGGGCACACACGGCTCAGTGGGGACAGCGCTTCGGATGGATGCAAGAGAGACAACACAACTTCTGCACTACGGACTGAAATAAGTTATCTTTGTAGTAACAGAAAGCATGTGAGCAACACCAGCACGACCAGCGTGTCCTGGCACTACCTGCAAGCAGAAAGCACGACACAACTTGTCAGTATTACTGACTTTTCCGAGACTTTCTCACTACAAAGGACTCCTCACACTTCTGGGGAAGGTAAATGAAAATTCTTGTATTCCTCCAAGATCTGATACACAAGAAAGGAAAAAATAAGAAATAAAATGAAAATACCTGCTCTTTAAGGAAACGTCTGTTGTTTAATCTATGAAATGCTATGTTCATATACAACATAAACTAAAAAAACAACAAACAACTGAGCAACCCACAATAACCTCAGTAAAAATACCGTAGCATTTAAGTACACATGGAAGTATCAGGTTTTACAAGCCTGCTGAAGCAATACCAGGCAGCAACACTGTACAAGAACATTCACAAACTGCCAAAGGAGCAGCGAGGAAGGAAACCAGAAAAAGCAGCTACAGAAGCAGGAATCCCTTGCACCATTCCAATCACATTCCCTTTTTTGGGAGGTAATCCAACATAATCTCCAAAAAATAAACTCAAAGACAAGTAATTCACTCCCTGTTTGCAGGCATTTTTCCTACAGATAGTTGTATTTCTCCTTCGTAAGCAAAGGTAATGCAAGGGATGGGGAGAAGGGAAGCAGAAGTTATCAGGAGTTCCATGAATGAGTTATCCCTGGCTCTGCTTTACCCCAAAACACTCCCAGACCAAGCAGCCCAAAGCCTTCCTGTAAAGCAGCTCTCTCCTTTGGTTACCCATTTACCTTGCATCTCAAGCAGCAGTTTTGTCTGCTTTTGGCAAAAGGGTTGTCATGAATACTCGGACACAGAACTTTTTACACATTCAAAAATCCTTAAGAAAAAGACTTGAAAAAACTGATTTGGAGACATACACCAAAAACCCCATGCAGCTGCACCACTGCTCTGGTTAGCTGTGCCCATTCCCTTGCTAACTACACGACCATATACTAATCCCCCTCTCCCTCCCCTCCACCCCCCACAACTGCAACAAACAGTAGCTCTCCCAGTGCTACTTGAATCCTGGAAGAATTGGCAAGACAAAGAATATTGTTTTCTGAACTAAAAATAGATCTGAAACACATCTGCATAATTTCATTTGTTTTAGAACATGACTATTAAAAAAAAAAAAAACAGAAATAAAAGGACATAGCGATGATTCACAAAAGCTAAACAGAAAGCATCTTTAAATAACTATTCACGCTTACTTTCTTTCACAAATCAGTTTGACAGCTGCAGGCTGAAGAAGAAAACGTACCTTTTTTTTTTTTTTTTACAGAGACAGTTAAAAAAATAAAACTGAACTGAGGAACAGGAGACACTACCGAGAAAAAGATAAATCAGCAAATTCTTACCTGTTGTTTAATGTAGTCGGCAGAGGATGCGTTGCATTGGGTGGCACGGTTGCATGAGTGAGAGGAGAAGGGTTCTGTGATATTGTTGCTGGGGTCTGAATTACCCCATTTAAAGCCCCTACAATTCCATTGATTGCCAGCTGGCTGGCTGGCAGCGCTCCAATTATTCCACCCACACCAGGCACTGCAGGAATGGTGGAGGTTACAGTCTGCATACCACTCGCTAGTGCCCCCACTGTCACACCATTGACCTGTTGAACTCCCGTGACTCCTGAGCCTTGCTGAGCTGGACTCTGCCCAGCAGGTGGTGGAGTGGAAAGAGCTGATGAACTGCTGGTGCTTTGTCCACTGGAGGTTATCTCCTGGTGTAAAAACAAACAGCAAAACCCTCTCAGCTGCTTAAAATATCACATCGCAGCAAAATAGAATGACTACGATGAGTTAACTTGTAACAAGTTTAAGTTTAGAAGAAAGAAGTATTACCTGATTTAACACAGGAAGAGAATTATCCGGTAAAAAACTGTTTCCCAGATGAGGGCTTTTGCTGCTGTTCAAGGAATCGGTGCTAGGTGCTAAAGTAATTATTGCAAAAGACACACAGCGATTAAATTTCGGTATCATGTAAAGAGATTCAGAATAATTATTTCAAAATAATGCCAGAGGCAAACACAGAAAATGTAAAGTCAACCTCAGAATCACTGCTGAACAGTAAAACATTAACTACACGATTAGTGAATCAATACATTCAAGCAGATGTGCTTCAGACTACTTCAGTCTGAAAAACAAAAAGAAAAACAAACTGTGCTCAATCAAGTAGTTTATACATATTTTCCAATTGATTTTAAACATCGGAGGTATTTTTTTAATCCCCACATCAAGAAGTACTTACTCTGTTCTCATAATACCTTCCATCAATGGCATGTGCCATTATTTCATATAAATCATTCTAATCACTTCCACACTTCCATACTCCACTTACCTGCTTGTATGGGAAATGCGTGTACTTGATGAGAAGGGCTGGGATTTGAAGTCAGTGTTGGGAAGGGCACCGAAAGCTGTGCATTGAGAAGCTGAAGCCGTTCCTTTTTAGCAGTCAGATTCTTGATCTGCTCTTCCAATCTTCTGTTTTCAACCTGAAGTTGGTGCAGTGATTTAAGCATTCCTAAAACTAAGACAAGAACATGGATGTTATCTTTCGTGACCGCAGAGTTTTTCTTCTTTCAGTAAAAAGTCATTCATGGTGACACAACGCAGCCCCTGAAGTTTAGAAAATGAATAAAGCTAATGTATATATTACAAAATAGGACAAGCAAATAGAACTCTGTGTGAAATCAAAGGCAACATTATCGATGAGAGATGACAAATTTGACTTTAACTGGACCAATGTTGTGCAATTTGGAGTGTGGAAAAAAGTATGTAGCGTGAGATAGTAATGGCGTGCTGTACCCACACCACCTTACTACACATGGAGTCTCAGCACTGGGGCTGACACTGACTAAACGAAAGTACACAACAATGTCACTCCACAACCAGAATACAAAACCAGTACTATTTTAGCAGCAGAAGCCGAGAGCTTAATTGGGAAAATTCTATTTCAGGTGTCGTGTTAAAATATTAAACGTCATCAAAACAGGAAATGTTTGGAAAATATACATTCAAGTAACGATAGAAGCCACCAGCCACACCTACGTAAAAACAAACAGGAGTTTGTGAAGATGGAATTATTATTTTAACCTGCTGTGCACTGATACCCGAACTTAGATTAACAAGGCCAAGATCTCGCCCACTGTTAAGCTACAACGACCCACCTCGCAGGCAGCACTGCCCCATTCGCTTTGAGTGGCGATCTACAAATCACCCAGCAGGGAGCACTGTGTGAGCACTCCACTTACCACCCCCTTTCCTTTTCCCCCTTCTTTTTTTTCCTTTTTTTTTTTCCCCTCCAGATAAAGGGCATCATCTTCTGCACTAACATGATATTTTAGCAAGCTCACTTTCCTCAAACTCTGATTTTGTTCCAGAATGTGGATTTCCCAACTAGCATTGGAGTATGACTGTAAAGGCACAAGGACAGCCGTTTATTTCTTTTTTAAATTCTAAATTGTATTTGTTTAACATGACCTCTGGGCCTACTACAGACATAAGTCTACTGGTATAGGCACATCTGGTCATTTCCCAAGGATTTAGCTTTTATCCCTCCTCTTCAAGAACATACAAAGGAACCCTCAGTGAGCCCAAATGAGATGCAATAAGACTTAGCTAAACCTGTCCTCCAGCTATCATGTTTAAAGGATTATCCCTGCATGAATTTCCTCACAATTAGCATTTTTGTCAGGATACCATTCATAAAAATACCAACTAGATACCACTTTACACTACTATCAAGAAGAGTAACACATTCAATAAAATATAACACAAAAAAAAACAAACAGGATTTTTTTTTTTTCAATATATTCAATCATTGCCTTAGATACTGACAGCTTCTGGAATATCGAGATTCAAGTGATCTACTCATCCCTTCTGCACTTCACTATTCATTCTGAGACTATTCCAAGCTACTGAACATAACTGGAAAAAACAATGTACTTACTTAGAGGACTTCCTGAGAGACACAAAACACAGCAGGACAACCTGCCCAACATTTGTAAATGCATCTTTTAAAAAACAGCAACAGAAATGGTAGTTTAATCTTAAATCTGGTAGTAAAAAATTACCAGTGTAGATCATATTATGTGAAACAAACTGTAATTTACTAATCCATAGCCTCCAAGAGCTCTGCACTCCGTGAGAGTTTGCAGCAGTGGATCTAAGAGTGCAGGAAGTTTCCAAACTCCACAGCCAACCAGCTGGATCTACAATGCACTTCCTCTGGCCTGACACAATTTCCCCATTTGTAAAAATGTAAAGACAGACCTCTCTTATAATCCACCGTCACGCTAACATCTACGCTGTAATTCAACACGACGTTCATATTTCTGTTTCTAACAGAAAATAAGTCTTCATAAAACTCTTGGACAATGACTGCGTGGCAGTTATGGGTAACACAGGTAACAGACTGTCTCAGAACAGAATGGGAGTACTTACTGTCACTGGGGGTGCCTTGTTCCAGTAAGAACTGCTGTCCTTCGCTCCACTGCCTCTCCAGAAGCTGTTCTATGCTGGCTGCTACCGGGGGCAAACTGTCCCCACAACTGTTTCCTGATTGGTCATAGCGGACCTGCAAGCTGCTTACAGGGGATCTGTTGAAAATATTGCAATTTGTTGTTTAAAGAAAGTGACTTAAGGAAACGTATTAGCAAAAACCTGTTCAAGATTTTGTTTTTTAAAGCTTGTATCAGACCTTAGCACCTACGAATCTTATACTTCCAAGCCGAAGTTAATTCATCACAAGCCCATGAACTCCTGGTTCTCACTGCCAAGAGTTTCATAATAAAAAAAAACCAACGTAATATTTTACAACATGACAGCTTATACTAGGAAAACACAACAACTTCTTGCATAGAGACTAAGTAGCATCGAAGTGACAAAAAACAATGCATTAAATTACACAACACTCCCTGCAGGAACCATTACATGTGCCTATACAGATCACCTAGATTTAAAGAAAAATTTAAACCTTTAAGAGAAAATTGGGAAAATAAAAAAACACTTATTGAAATCATCACAGTAATGGCACTTATACATGGAAAGGTCATATATAATTCCACTGCCTAAACTGTTCTAAAAAAAAAAAAAAAATCACATAAAAACGCTTTTGTGTTTTACATGCAAACATTATTTCACAAGGCGCACGATGGAAGTTAAAGCTGCCTCCTGCCCGTCCTGCGTGCACTTCACGTACTTCCCCCTCCCCTCCTCCACTCACAATCACACATATTTTAAGGAATAATCCCTTTGCCACATGTCTTTTCTCGTTCAGGAGAAAATGAAATATTCAGCATACAGCCACTATTAAAGCTGGGGAGCCCTCAGGACCTACGAGCAGGCTCCTTTTTCATTGGATGGGGCAAACTCTGACCTGTGAGCAAAACCAGATGCGCAGTGTATTTCTCACAATTCCGGCCTCATGTATTCATGTATGTGTAGCTCCATTTCTCAGACAGGGCCAACACCAAAGTTGGTTGCTTGGTTTGTTTGTTTTTAAAACAAGTGGAGTGAGTTGAGATTCGGGATGCTATATATATATATATATATATGTGGATTATACATATATATGTATATGGATTATATTAGTTGTATCAATTAATACTGGCCCCATCACAGGATTACAGCTGTACTGCTCTACATGATGCAAACTTACCAACAAGACCACCATAGTGCCAGTACAGGACAACATACAGAGCTCAGGAAATCGGTGTGTTAATTATGACCAGTGCAATAAGCAGCGGTCACAGCACATTAGCTACCTAATGACTGGCAAGCATTTTGTAGGCAGCAGAGCAAAGTGATTTTTATGAGAAAAGGTTTTAAGTAGGTGACTTAAGAGCTCTGTAGGTATTTATAAATAATTCCTCTTTTGCATACGGGATGAAAGAATAACACTCGTTAAAAGAAGTCTGGTGAATGGGTAACCCAGGTAGTGCTTTTTGACAAGAGACGACAACCCAACAGTGGTCAACAGTTCAGCAGTAAGAAAAAAAACAAGCCAGCCTTAAAACTAGATGTTTGCAAGAGGTGCTGAAATAATAAAGGTTTCAGCAGAAACATTCTAAACAGATGCACTACACTCTACACACAGCTGATTTACATCAAGCAAACAAACAACACACACAGGCACCCAAGCACTTCCCAATGCATTTTAAAAGCACATAACACTGCCCTAATAGATTACTCCATTTGAATTGTAGATGAACAACAAAAGGCTTGTCGGGCTCAGGATGGTTTCCCCATCAACTCAGAAATAAAGCACCGCACAAATACACAGCCCTGCAGTCCTTCCCTGGAAAGAAACACAC
This sequence comes from Lagopus leucura, assembly GCF_019238085.1. NCBI lineage: Eukaryota > Metazoa > Chordata > Aves > Galliformes > Phasianidae > Lagopus > Lagopus leucura. Next base: position 33,216,118 of record NW_024962334.1, on the reverse strand, counting down.
ATCTAGATTTCTCTACCTCAACATGAGCCAACCCATCCTCTCCCAGCTGATCCTCCACTTCATCCCTTTGGTATGGTACAGTTTCTGCGTGCTACATTCGAATCCTTATTCCATATAGCATTTGATGACAGTTTCCTGTAGGACTGTAAGAGTGCTGTACGCCCTGCTTTGGCGCTGCCACTGAGACGGCATTTCCTCCTTAATTTCATTTTCTCATCTTGCTTACTTCCACAACTGATTGTTTTGTTTGCAGTACACTTGTTCGTTCTCTTTACAGTATTAACTGTAAGGAATACAACTGAACTGCACCTAGACATACAAGCGTACGCCCGTGCAGATACTGCAAAGCATATTTTTAAATCAGAGGTTAAGTGTTGGGTAAAAAAAGTTTAAGTGCTACCTTGGGAAAAGCAGCTCTTCCTTTGCAAAATGGAAACAGCTCCCCCACCCCAAATACACTTACATGTAACATACATTCCCATATACTACAGATAGGAAAATTTTAAATGTGAAAGCTTAAACACCCATCAGTGATTACAGTGGGGTGACAAAAACATAACCATGCAAAGGGTCCTTTCTCAAAGGACTGTACCGCTCATGCATCACATGCATCTTCTCAGAGAGCTGCAATCTGCTCTCATCAACAGCAAACAACTATTCCTGCAAATATTTTTGTTTTAAACAACTGCTTACAAATTATGATTCTTTTCCAAAAGCATGTGATTTTCAAATGTCATAAGCTTCAAAGGGAAGAGTCAGAACTCACAGAAAAAAATCATCGTAACAGATAATAGAGGTAACATTAAAAAGATTTAAATAGCGGATTTTTGTCAGCTTCCCATCTCATAAATCATATTTTAAGTAACCAGAATTATTTACTCAGCTCAGGACAGCGGGGAATTACCTAAACATCTCAGAAGTATCCGCACACTGTTTACAACAGCACCAGATCACTGAGCACTGGAAATATTACAAAGCCAGAAACGCACTGCAGAACAGCACTGAAAGGTGCTGCCTACTGAACTTCTTTTTTAACACAAGATATTTCAAGCTGACTTTTTCAATCTTTCCATATCAGAATTATAAAAGTGATTTTTTTTTTTTTTTTTTTGCACTTATTGAAGGAGGCTGGGGAATTTGGGACCCAGACAGCTTCTAAACGAAGCCGTTCTCCTTTGCCATTCTCATGAAAATCAGCTGAAATCTGATCATATGCAGGACTACACATACATATACTGAGTATACGCTCTGTCAAAGCACTATAAATACGTGTTAAAAACACGTTCAAGAAGTTTGGTTTCCAAAATAATCTACCTAGAGCCAGCCTGAACACAACTCAGCCTGCAGGATGACCTGGCCTTTGCAAACCTAAGCAAGCACTGCAACTTGGAACTACCACGCGTGCAGTAATGATTACGTAATATTGACATTCAGGAATTTCCTAATTGCTGAGCACTTCCCTTTGCAAAAATCCCTAACTTACTTCTAGGAATATATATATATAGCCATCGTCATTATTTATGTAAATATTTATATGGTAATATAAATAGAAGTATCTGTTAGAGAACAGAGTCTAATCTAATTCATAAATTCTCTATTTATTGTTTTAGAAGTAACATGTCTTAGAAAATGTAAAAGCCAGTTCATAAATAAGTGATACTAGTTAAGGATTATAATGGACATTCTCACTCTATGCAACAAGAAGTCTTATTAATTAAGGAAAATAACAGAAGATCAACAAAAAGACATGTACATTAAATTCCCTAATTTGGTGATATTTATAGAAAGTATAATAAATACACGCTGTAACAAAACTGTTATAATGCTATATCTTTGTAACTACCATTTTTTAGCTATCCTAAAATTCCTTCCAAGATAAAATCCCTATGTTCAGTCCCTCAGTCAATATAATACTAACAATCCGATGATATCGCTATATCGAGTAACCAATATGGGACCCAGAATGGAAAACAAAGCCCTTTAGACAAAAAAGATTCAATTAAGAAAAAATCGAAAGTATCACTGATGTTATTAAAAACACATTTCTGAAATTTAACAGTCAATATTTTAAACCAAAATAACTTGCTGCAATTCCAGCAGCAGAATGCTTACATCAGCCCTTTGTAGCAGAGGTGAACTGCAGCAGAACAAAAAAGGCACTCTCCCCCGACAGAGCATTACTGCGTATTTGTTGTGCTGAGGGGAATCTGTTTCAGAATTTACCAGCAGTTAATTTCTCCAAGCCTTCTAACTGTGCTCTTTGTCTCTGCAAGACTGTGGGCTTTGGGGTCCTTTGCAATGTGAATAAAAATACAATGATGGTAGCAAAACTCAGCAGGTAATTAGTACTCATGCCTTCAATGATAAATAAATCCCCTTAAAGCCAGTCTCCATTTCATAAGTCCTTCATTCATATATGAGAAAAATCAGGCTTATAAGTAAGTTACAGACCATTTTTAGCTATTTGTACACGCTGGCCTTTTTTGATGTACATTTCTACTACATTTATACACATAGGCTTTTAAAACACTTACATATTACAAGCAAAAAGGCAGTAAGGTTTCCAGACCATACAGCACTTCCTCTGCCTGCACTCTGCAAAGTAAATGCTGCTTACCGTGGAGAGAGACTTCCTCTGGGCGAGCCTCCTCTGCCAGCAAGGTTTCGGCCGTTATCTCCCACATCTTGATCTGCAGTGTAAATATTTCACAGCTGATAAATCGACTCTTCTTAGATAAGAGTTTTAAAGCTGATGTAGATATCGTAAAAATATCTTAAATCTTAACTTCTATCCACAGTTTCTACTGAAGAGCGAAGCCGTAACTAGTTTAAGATTGCTGAACTGTAGCGTGTAAGGTGTTGTCCTTACACATTTCTGAGGCTGTACCAGGCCATGGATTATGTTCACTTCTTTCATTCCTTTCAGTTTTACAGCACAGAAGCGTGGTTTGCATTTGCAGTACCCTCCCCTCAGCCACTTTTAATTTCTACGGTGAAAGTAATGAATCACAGCTGTGGACAGCTAATCTGTATGCTTATCACAGCAAATCCTGATGCTCTGTATTTTTTTTAACACTTTGCATCCCAAAACAACTCGTAAAATAGGAAACGTGCTAAACTTACCACTGCCATCTAACAAGCACGTGCTACTCTGCACATTTACTGAAAACTTTATGAAAGTGTCTAATTCACAAATTCCTATTTATAAGCTGAAGCATAGGAAAGTCCCTTGCTGAAAACGTAGTAAAACAAACAAAAAAGGCCTCATTAAATATACGAAAACGTTTTGCTTGGAAGGACTCAAAAGGGTTATTTTCCCTATGGCCTCTCAATAAAATAACCCTATCTGCCCCCTTCAAGGTTGCCCTCCCCCTATTCTGAGTCAAGTGACCCCCGACCTCTTGGAGGGCAAAGACATGACTGATCCATTCTTGGTAAACTGCTAAACTCATTCCCTTCCCCCAAACAGGCATGACTACTACGACATGTCAACAAATCCCTAGGATGGAATGAAACAAAGCAAATCCAGTGGCTCATTAAAACCGGAGAGGAACCCAAATGTTACAAAAATGTCAATTGGTAAATATTCACAAGATTATTGAATGCTGTAGAAGTTCTCTAACGGGATCTCTTTCACACGAAGTTGTATGTAATGCAATTTCATGAATTATGCAAATAGAGGTTTAAACTATTCACGACAAAACCCAGAGCTGTGTTGCTCTCATTGCAAAGAGCTAAGAACTGAACACATCAATCACCGAAGTCACAGGAGACATTGTTGCATTCCTGCCTGCTGATGGCTCTGCTTAAACATTTACATTTCAGAAAGTTTAAAAAAAAAAAAAAAAAAGCTGCTCTGAACTACCAAGAATTTATTTGCAACACGGAACAACTTTAAACAGACTCAATATCCAAAAGTTGAGCAGAGTTCAAAACTAAAATCGTACAGCCTTCTTACAAATACTTGAGTTTCTTAAGTTTGTAAAGTGTCAGTGTTTTCACTACCACCAGGACGCTTACCTGCTTGGCTGTTCTCAGACTGAGCTATAAGTGCTGCCATTGCTGAATTTGGATTCAGCCTATTGCCATACATGTGGGACGGAGGCAGACTGAGAGAAGATCCAGGTAGGGTGTTTGCCTGCAAGAAACCAAATAAAACTTGAATACTGTTTTTAAAAATGAAGAGAAAGTCTGCCTAGTGCACAACAATTTGCTTTATTGGGTGCTTGTTTGCTTGTTTTAAGTTGATTTTTTTTTAAAACAAAGATGTGAGCATTTAACAGAAAAAATATTTTCCCCTGATGAGCACAGAAACAGAATTGCAGTACTTTTAAAATACACCAGATACTGCAGTGCGCTCTTTATAGATATGCTGATAAAAAAACCACTAATCACAAATGTACCCTAGCAAATATTGAAAATAACTACACTGCATTTTAAATAACAGACACAGAAGAGGATGGAGAGACCTTGCAGTCCCGAAGTATGCACTCAACGCTAGGACTTAGTAGCATGGCGACCATGTGGTTATCCTCCTAATTATTTAATCTTATTAAACCATTTACAAAATAAGGGCAGGTAGACAACAGATGTCTCACAAATGCCTGGGTTCCTTACATCACAAGCCGGCTGTGGAGGTCAAAAGGTCCAACTTTCAGCTCTATAGTTTAACTACACAGAGCCATATTTCCTTTGCTCTGCTCCATCATTAGTAAAACCTGCACACTATTTTGTTACTTCCTATTTTGATAGACTTGGAAGCCTGGTGTTTTTTTGTTTTGTTTTGTTTTTATTTTAAAGAACGCAAACAGCCATTACAAGTATGTTTTCTATACAATAGGGGGCTCAACGAATCACAGCTTTGCCCTGACCCCATATAAGGAACTGTATTTTTGGCAGTTGGCCAGCTCTACTTATTGAAGAGCTCCCAAAGTTTGTGTTCATTCATGTTGCTAACCACAATTCTGAAGGTCTCTGCTGGGACTTGTGCCAAACAAGCGAAAATGAACCCTTAAACAGATGAAGCTAAGGAGGCTGGCCAAAATCTTGCATAATCCAATGCAATAAAAATACCTTCCTCCTTGGCTGCTTATGCTTTTTCCCTTTCGAAGAAAAGATTTGTGTCAAATGCTGAGTTGGAGACAACCAAAGAAAAAAAGGCGCTGCTGCTTATTAAAAAGGCATTTCCCCACCTGACAAAAGGACTGCTTCCGAACAAACAAAAGGTTGCAAGATTCAGAGGCGAACAAAATCGCAGATACACAACGAGTGCAATCACAAGTTGCAGAATGAAGCTTTTAACAAAATGTAAACGACCCTTACAAAGCAAACTTTTTTCAAAAATGAAAAAAAAAAAAAAAGGTGATCAGTAAGGAACTCAATTTGTGGGACATTTTGACATGTATAACTGCACACAAGAGACGAGGGAAACATACTGGTTATTACAGCAAAATATTACAGAGTATAAACTATGTCTCTGGAAAGAATCACACACTACCATTAAGTTTTGGCTTTCAGCCAACATATTAAACTTGATGAATGGACTTTTATGAATTCACACAACTGTTTTCAATGATGCTTTATTTACTATATACTGGTGAGAAATTTTCCCTGATACTTGCATTCTTCTACTGTCACAAAGTTAGAAAAAGCCACAAGTAATTACTTACAATGATGAGGGTTTTCTCACTTCGTATTTTAAAGGTATGTGCAAAACAGTTAGACACAGAATTGCAGTTTCACTTCAAATCTGGCTTTTATTTCTGTATTTGCACAACTGCCTGTCTCCAGTAGAATTAATCTGAATTAGTGCTAAGTAAAGCAGGCGCTTCCACCTACTGATACAACATCTTCCAGAAATGCAGTACATGGTGGGACTGTGACACTTAACTGCTGAAGAAGGCAATAGTATGCAACTCCTGCTATTTCCCTTAACAAATTCCTATTGCGAAACTCCCAGCTGACTACTATCATTCATCAGCAAACTTCCATTGCTTTCCTCTCCAAAAAAAACAGACAAAAAAAACCCTGTTTATTTCACTGAGGAAACTTTACAGAACAGCACATTGTAAGATACAACATTACTTGTTCCCACACCTAAGAGACAAGACTAGCAAATTAAGAATTTGTGTATCCTTCTTCACGTGAACAAATGGATTGAGATTATACGTTCTAATATTATCTGTTAGCTTTTATACTACAAATATGTTATTTGTGCTCAGCATTAGGATATTTCCATAAAAGATTTTTTGTAATTCCAGTGAGAATTTACACTGAAGCAGTAGTATTCACCCTCATTCTGTGTAATTCACTACCAGCTTGCTTGATGGTGTAAGATAGCAACTATATATTAATTTATAACAGCTGGGCAGCTATAATCAGCACAGAGAATAAATGTTTATTTGACAGAAACATGCCCCTAAAGCTCTAAGAACATTCTAAAAAGTATCTAAGTACCTGAGTAACCATCACATCACAAAACAGAAGACATCAAAGGAATTCAACAATGTTTGCCAAGTGAGCTGATATAGCAGATCAAAAGACTTAGCATGATTCAAACAATATCTAAGTTGATTTTTTCACAAGTGGTGGTTCACCCTAAACTTAACCCCATTTATACCTCTAAAATAACAGTAAAGGTGTCCTACAACAAGCCAAAACTGCAGAAGTTGCAGTTACATCATATATCCCATGCAACTCTTCAAAGGAAAAGTCATGTTAACAAAAATGTTCAAGTAAGCTGCAGGAAAATGAAAAAAAAAAAATTAATATTTTTTTAAATGGCAATGTAAGATGACAAGAATAACGATTTGTGAAGCTTTATTATGTATGTGACGACTTCATCTGACAAGAAAGTAGAGGAAGTGGAGGGGTACTACATTATTTAAAGGTGAAATAGGAGCTTAGTGTTTCACTCACAGCCGAAACAAGCTGTAGCAAGCATTTATTAAAAATGCGCAATCATCCTGTCAATACACATTAAGATCACAGGACTGAAACATGCTCTAAAATCCAGAACTTCTAAAGCCACAGCATTCTTTGTTTCAACTGATTCAGTCAACACAACACACGATCAAAACGTACGAATAAAGAGACCACTAAGCATTTATTTTGAAAAGGCTGCAAATTTTCCTTATGAAGGTTTTAGCAGAAGGATTTAAGCCCATCTAGAGGTATATAATACACTACTTTCATTTATAGCACGTTCAATAAATCAGTAAAGCAATAAGCAGCAGAGCAGCACAGCAAGAAGATACACTGTAATTCACAGAATGCCCCATTCCAATAAGAGCAAATGACTGATCCTTGATTGATGCTTACGAACGCTTCCTCCAGCGTAGGGAAGTCTTAGAGGGTATTCCTCTAATTAAAGAATTACGTTTCCAAGTTAACTCAACTTTGCTAAATAAAAATATCCTGGCAAATATTTAAAACTGTTTTGTATTTAGCTTACTTGACTCCAAAATTTCAGAAGTTAAATATTCTTTAAGGAAAAAGAGAAACGCAACAGTGCGCAGTCACATACAACTGCATCAGGTCTCAAAAACTTGAAAGGAACAGGGGAATTGGCATGCTCGGAGATTCACAAGTTTTATGCTCTGAAATATTTTCTGATAACAGGCCTCATTTCTGTCTCAGCTCTACACCAGTAAGGTTTTAATACTCAGCGTGTGATGAGAGATGAAACCAAGTGTGAACAACTTTCAGGTCCCATGAGTAGGCTGACTGTTGAAGCTGTCAGGTTCAATTGCATCATTCCACATTATTCAATGCCCCAAACTGCTCCCTAATTGTTAGGGGCTTAACATATTCAAAACCATTGTTTAGGCTAATGCTGAAATGCCTACAGTTGAGTTTCCATAAAGAAAGGGGAGGGATTTAATTGTAGTTAAACCATTACTGAACTCTCCTCCTTTCATGATAGGACAACAAGGATGGTCGGAACAACCAATTCCAAGGCAGCTTCTTAATCAGTTTATATTCAATCAACATACCTTTTCCCTTCTGCTTTTTTAAAAATGGTCACTGCTGTATTGTAGCTTCGTGTCATATTGTGATGATGCTTTAAAATTAGTGACATCGTTTAATTACCTGCTTCAGCCAATACAAGTTCCCAAGATTAACTGAAAGGGATATTTTGATTTCTCATTTAAAATAAAAACATGTCATTACTCTCGTGCTGTCTTTATCCCTTTAAGTTCAATGACCAGATTAATGTGCTTGGGTTTTACCTATCCATACTACTTTTTTTCCTCCACAGAATGATGCTATGATAGCGCAACATCGCCCTCAGTTTCAGTAACATGAACAGAGCCCTACATACCACCAAAACCAAGCAAACTTCTAAAAATGACATAGGAAACTACTAAAAACAGTATTAAAAAAAAAAAAAAAAGAAGAAGCAAAAGAAGTTTTTAAGCTAAATATACTCTGCTACACTTCTCAGAAGATGTCACTAAAGGAATTCCAAGCAATTGCCCAGTGTCATGAGGTATGGAAGGAAATCTAACTCCTGACCAAATATTAACGTCAACATGCTTTATCAAGCAGCTATCTTAAAATAATGTATTTCAGTCAATGGCAAGTAACATTTACCAAAAGTAACATCAACATTAAAACCTACATCACAATTAAAAAGTTTAGATATTCAAACATACGTTATGTACATGATGTTAAACAAAAATCAGTAATATACAGATACAAATTAACTGCTTTTCTTGAGAAGGTGAAAGAGCTTGCCTATCAAGTGATAGCTGCAAAAGCAACCTTGCTTTTTGTTTTCTAGCTTAACTTGGACAAATGGAGAAAAGTGATTTTATCTCTAGAATTTTTTTTAAGCCGATTACATTACCCGGAGCTTTGCTTGGATATTCAATGCAATGGGAAGAATGTGCTATCAGATCCTTTCAGTACCTTTAGTACCACCTTTAACTTCACTTAAGAAGTGTGGGGAGGGAGCCACTGCTACAAATCATCAATCATTTGCCTTCTCTGAATTCTGTTAGCTCATCGTATGGGATGGCAATACAGAGCTACATAGGGGTTGTCAGACTGCAGAGACACACCAAATTTCTAGGAACCCCAAGTGGGAGTTCTGCCGAATCAACTGCTGCATTTCAACTCTTCAGTACCTTCACCACAAGTGTCTAGATCTTGAATCTAGTGAAAACAATAATACCTGAAAGATTTCCATCCCAATAAATACAGACAGAATTCAGAGAACAAAGAAAATCCTGGATACAACACTGTTCCCACTTTTCTCCTGAAAACCATCATACAAGTTTGCAAAATGAATAGCAGCACAAAATGATTTTAAAATGCAATGTGATAAGCTCAATTTGTATTTTAACTGAATGAAAATGATCTTTCCATCTTTTCACTTTTTTCATATTTGTTTTCTTTTTTATTGGTTGAATTAACTTTCAAGCAAACTATTGTATTGGCTTCTTGATTACTACAACCGACAGCACTACTGATGCAGGAACTGCACACAACCTTTTACAGCTCATCTCGCCCCATCTGGTATCATACGTACCAATATAGCAGCAATATCAGTTAACCTCAAATGCCTACTATAGCCTTTTATTCACTCATTCTCCAAAAGAAGTACTGGGCTTGAAAAGATAACCCATCCCATTCTGCCACCAGTACCATCATGCACACGTCCCTGAAGTTTGATGGGTTTTTGTTTTTAACAGATAATAAAGGTGCAATTTTCTGAAATCAACTGGTCTGTACCTCCTCCCCCCCTCCAAAACTGCTAACTCATCAAAATAAAGAACTAGCTAAAAAAAATACAGATATTGGAAAGGCTAAAATGAAATCAGATTAAGGTTTTGGGGTATCTTAAGGGAAAAAAATTTCAATCAAAAAGCATTCATTAAAAAATGTAAGAATTACCATAATTAAAATCTGTTAGAAAACTGTATATGTGGCTTATGAAATCAACCTATGTATACATTACTCACATCATTAGTACTTCTTACACTACTAGCATAAAACTAGATGTCATGGAGGTTATTGCTTATAAACAAGCAAATAATCATATACTGTCTTTGAAAATCAATCATTTTGATTAAAAGTACAAATAAATCCTTCAATTAAATGCAACCATCTAACCTTCAAACAACAACACTCAGATATTTTCCAAGAAAGGCATGAATGAAGGCAACCGGGAAACTCAGTGGGATTTGAAAGGCAAAATGAAAAATTAATGGCACACCTACAGAAACTAATTTATACCTCTGCCCACTGTACAACAAGGACACATCAAGTCATTAAAACCCATATGGGTAGAAGGCTTATATTCCAATAATGTGAAAAAGCTATAACTTCAACTGTACAACCAGTTTACTGGTGTCTTTAACATCAACTAAGCTGGATATTCTGTACAACTTTAGTCAACTGATATTTATCAATTAGACATCAAAAAATAAATAGGCCTGTACATAAACTTTTTAGAATTTTTTCTTACTAAGCCGAAAACTTTTTTTTTCCCCTCTTTTCTCCCCATCCTTCTTAAAAAAAAAAAAAAAAAAAAAAAAAAAAAAAAAAAAAAAAAAAAAAAACTGGATTTATAGAGATAAGACTAGGATTCTTCCACCTCCCCCATAAACAAAAATGCCAACAGAGCTGCCATTTCAACACAAATCCCTTTTACCTCAAGTTTGTTCCTCCATCCTTTCCAACTACCTCTGCCTTCCTAGCACTCACTTAACCTGTATGTGCTCTGAACAGACAATGGAAGCAATATCCTGCCTACAAATTTGTTTTCCTTAAGAATGTGAACCTATGCATCGGGAATCACAATTTCACTTTCATATTGACCAGCAGAAAGAATGACTTGATTAGGAAACCGACCCAGTATACCAATTTAGCAATCTGTTTTCTTCATGAGTATTCCAAAGAAACCCTGCTTAGTATGGCAAACAATAAACATGAGAAAAAAGTAATCACTTCCAAGATCATCTAAAATTTCAAAAATAGAAATAACGAATCAGCAATTTATTCACACACACTGACGTAAAATTTCTAAATAAACCTCAACAGCCTTTGGTATTTAAGTGATGAAACAAACACCTATGGTAGCAGAATTCGTGCCGTGTAAAAATGCTTACCAGATACTCAACACTACAGAAGGCACGTAAGGACTGCCTCAACAATGAACTCTGCAGCTTGGAAGGAACAAAGGATACACTACATAAACTTGAAATCTTTTTCAAGTCAAAACTAAACATTTGGTCTCATCTGAAATTTTATTTAATCTTTCCATTGCATACAGACTAGAAAATTTCACATTTTTCACATTCAACAACATTACTATTGTCTCAGGCAGCTAAATTGAAGTAGTGCTACACTCAGTTCAACGAAGAGGTCAATGTGCCTCAGTTGCCTGGAGACTGATGGTTGCTACAGCAGCACCAGATAAGCCAAGCTAAATAAGCTTCAGCTTGAAGGCAGAAAACATTTATTGCTAGACCGAAACACTGATGCAGTTGTCTCAGCATGCAGCACTGCCCAACATCATGCAACTGCCTTTCAAGCTACCTGCACACTGCACAAGTGTAAGTGAAGACAATCTCTCTGAGGCAAGAGAAGAATATGAAAAGAAAAGATTTTAATTGAGCTAAATACTAGATTACTTGCAACTATGATTCCTTTGTTCTTCTACTTGAGTCACATGCTACAAGGAATTTTCCCTCTGGCTGTAAATTCTTCCTTCTTGCTACTCTCCTCCACCCCCACCCCAAAAATCCTCAGTCAGATTGAAGGAAAAGAAAATTAGATTTTTATCCATTTTGCCTAGAAGTAACGAAGAATTAAAACAGGTTTTAAGTGTCCAGCAAGAAAACTGCTATGGCAAAATCTTTATTAGAATCATTCTTTGTTCATTTTTGATTTCCTAAGTCTCTTAAATTTACGTGGCTGTGACAAGAACACAGTTTAGTGCTTTAGGAAGGAAAGCTTTTATTTTGCATTGACAGTTCACATAACAATACCTAACTCTTCTCTGTCTACAAAGCTCTGGGGGATGCATACAGAACACCTTCTAAATATACTGACGTTGATTACTTCCTGTGGCAATGAGTCCCAAGGATGAACAACATACTTTTTCAAGAATAATCTCTTTTTGTTTTGGATGTGTTGCTTTACCCTTTTTCATCTTTTTAAGTTGTGAGATAAGGAGCACAAAGTAATCTTAGCATCCAAACAGTCTGTGATCCATGGCGATATTTCACCTTTGACCCCATGGCTAGGAGCCTCTTCTAAGAGATCTTATCACCAAGAGCTGTTTTGATAGTCGAATAAAATATGTTAAGTGGTTTTCATTTATCCACCATGTCTATTTATTAGAGAATTCTGGTACAGCATTAAGGATACGATTTCCTTTCTGGAAGCATGCAGCTCAAAACATGCACCATCACGATTTCCAGATGTTTTATTATTCTATTTCTAATTACTACACACACTAAACTAAATGCAAATCATCTTTAGAAAGATATAACTAGAAATCCAGAAACATATAACTAACCTGACCACAAACATTTGTTAGACTTGCTACTTTTATACAAGTTCTTAAAAAACAGCACCAACCAACCAAAAATACATATATTGTAATATAAGTTATAACAGAATAAGCAAAAAAAAAAACAAAAAAAAGATACCGCTCATCTGCAGGAACAATCATTTAACTCTTGATTATAACAAACAATTTTGTATCAAATAAAGACAAAGTCTGGTAAGACCTGAATTCCTAATCACCAGAGATAGTGTTTTTTGGAGAAACTTATCAAATAAACCAACATACTGTCATAAGCACTATCAGTGCTTTACACAAATTACTGGTTTCTAAGGGTTAAGAGGTTTCATTACAAGGCAGCCTGTGATACAAACCAAAACAAGTCACTAGGCTTTGCAGATAAGGAGTCCATACTAACTGCACTCTGGACTTCATATCTGGTATTCAGCATCCAAAGTGTTTATGTATTAGGAAACACTTTAGGAATTGACCTGAAAAAAAGTAAAAACAACATAATGGTCTTCCCAAGTTATGGAAATCATATTTAATTACATGGCTAAAGTAATTTATCATAATTAAGACAAATTGTTTTGGATAGCAAGAAAGGGTTACTCTATTCAAATAAGTCCACAGGGATACTACCAAAGTTTCTAGTTTTAAGCCTTAAGATGTTCTGATCCAAACGTGTCCACACAAGCCAATACCAAATTCTTAACTTCAGCCATTACAAGTGGCAGCAGCGTGTACTTTCGCTCACTCAAGCAAGCTACCACCTAGTGCAGGCTACTTGAAGACTGAGATTATCATGTCTGCCACATCAGTGTCCTAGAACTGAGGACAATTTGTCTTTTTTCATGTTTTCATTCCATCTCCCAAAGGAAAGCTCATTAAAGCACTGACAGCGAACAGACCTGCCATTTTTCTAGACTACTCATGAAAAGGATGGACCAAAAACACCTTTAAACTTTTGCCTGCCCAGCTCTATCATGTTAGATGCTCACCGTGAAACTTTCCTCCCTTTCTCATGTTTTCTTAAGCTGAATGTTTTACCAAACAAAAAAAAAAAAAAAAGACTACATTTCTCTGAACAAGATTGGGAAACAGAAGCAAAGAATATCTTCTCTGGCCATACTGAATTTGAGAATACGGCATCCATTTGTTGCTACAGCTGAAAGCTCAGCCACAGTATCAGTCAGGCATGTGTTTTTTATTGTCCTAAAGTGTCAAATTTGCCTTCTGAAGATTTGCAAAAACAATAACAATAATTTTTTAAAAAATTTTTGGTAAAGAGTACTTGTTGAAGTAGTATTTTTTATGTAATCATCATTTCAACTACAGAGAACATTCCACTCCTGTTCTGAAAGGCATAAATAACATTGCTTTTGAAATTGCTCCTAACCTCTGTTGATAAGGACCAGAATTAACAACAGTTCATTTTTCCAGTATTTTCAGTTATTTTCCTATGGGTGTCAGAATATAAAAGAAAAAGGGGGAGAAGGTTGCCTTTGACAGTATGCACAATGATGAGCAGATCTGAATCACAATAAGAAAAAAACCACTAAAATAGGAAATACAAAAATAGTGTAAATTAGCAGTATGGGGAAAGAGCAGAGGGCTAAGGAGACCCAGAATGACAAGCTATAGTAACCGAGAAAGTGAGAAAATAAAAACCAAAGGACAGAAGCATCTGAAACATAAGGTGCCATACATTCAGCATCTGAAAAGATCTCTGGATTCCTGAGCTTTCACATTCCTCTATTGTTAACAAATAACTCCAAACCTATTGAAAAAATTAAGCCTTATCTCTCTTTAAAGGCTGCATCACACAAAGGAGGATAACCACCACTATATGAATGCTAAAGAAAACCCTGCTGTTTTCCTACTGCTCCTAAGGGGAGTAAAGCCAAACAGACTTCAGGGATAATGGAAGTGATTAAAGCAAACTTATTTCACTTAGAATTGCAACTGAGTAGCAGCACCTACCTTCCCAATTATCGCATCTCCATCACGGAGGCTGCAGTTTATTCCATCATAATTAAATACCGGACTAAAGTAACGAACAGCAGCTGTTCACTTTCCCTATCACTGTGCAAGTCACAAGGACTGCTGTTACAGATGCTTCTTTTCCCTTCCCTCTATTAGCTGTTTCTGTGGTCAAGGAAACACAGTGCATAGAGATGGGAACTTAGGGAGAAAACAAAACAAACTTAGGAGAAGGAAAAACAGCTTGAGAAAAGAAGGAAACCGCCAGCAGAAACATCTTTCTCTCTGTCCTAAGAAACAGAAAAGATTTTGGACCGTATCTGTAAAATAGGCTATTGTCATGTATGAGCAATACTGCTTGAAAGCGCCTCGCAGTTCTGGGAATCACTAGAAGTATAGATACCATCACATGGGAGGGAAAAAAAAAAGCTAAAATTGCAACTCAAATATATTAATTCCAAAATAAAATTCTGAAAATTTCTGCATCATCTGCAATTATTATAATCCGAACCACACAATACCAGCACAAGAGAGTTTATTAGCTCCAAATCTTTACAACAAAACGCTCTGCTTTAAAGAAACCACTACATGCGTACTCTACTCCCATTGAAAATCTTGGAATCAGACTACAAGATACAGTTTTTCTTAGAAAGAATACAACTTGAGAGATTAATAATCAATGACTGGAAGAAAACCCAGCCAAAAAGCCTTGCTTCCGTTCCTGCAGTCTGATACTATATTCTGAATGCACGCAGCCCAGAAACAAATGGCCCCAGAGCGCTACTAGGATAATTTCACTGATTTAGGTAATCAAAACGAATAGACAGCTCAACCAATCTCAGTCTCTATCAAAGCAGTAAACAGCTCCTTCTCTATAAAACACGTGATCTACTAAAACTAATTAAAAATTTTAAAACTGAAAGTAAATTAATCTCCCAACCACAATTTCCTGGCAAGTAGAAAACAAATGCTGCTGTACGATACCAAAAGATTCTGAGGCATCTACATCACTATTTTTGCTGTAAATAATATTTAATCACTAAGAACAACTTATCAGAAGAGCAATACAGCAGACTGATACAGCACAACACAAGAGACTAACAAACGTCTTTGCTATAATCAAGCGTGAAACACAAAGAAATCCTTGAGATGAAAACCGAGCACCATGGTACAACATGAGATTTGGTTCAGCAGTAAGACAATATTCCAAACCAAAATGCCAGAAAGTGATTTTTCTTGACAACAAAACATATGTTAATTTTCACATGATAGGTAGACAAGTTTCAGAGACGTAAGATGCAGTATTTAGCTGTTACATGCAAGACAGGCAGTACCTACCAACACAGAGAGCATCCACTCCCAGAAAACCAGAATCAAGTATTTGCGTGGACCGTACCTTTTTCTCCTGTACGCTTTTTCTTACACTTTTGCAATTGTTAATTGCATTGTCATGCTAATGAAATTTCACTGAATTATACAATGTAATCTATCACAGTCTATGTCCATGAACACTAAAAAACAGGAAAATGATGCAAGAAAAAAAATCCATAAATATGTCCACATTTCCAGCAAGCAGACCACCAACTCCTACCTGGTGAGGAACACCAGCATTTAAATTCAGTTATGGCACAGCATGAACACAAGCTAATAATCTCTTCTGGATTTATTAGATTGGAATAAAAATTACCCGTGGCATGAAGGCAGAATAAAATGAGATAGAAAAGATGATTGCAATAAGGTCACTCTTAAACAACAAGCAGGGCAGGAGCCTTCGTATCAGTCAACAGAATCAAAGAATTAAAATCCAGGATTAAAATAAAATAAGATAATAATAATAATAACAAAAAAAAAAACCCCAACAACCACATTTTATGCTTTAAATTGGTGTTGTTTAGTTGCTGGAGGAAAAAGCAGCACCTGAAGTACTACTTTTTTGGGCTTTTCTTAATGTTTAACGCGGGCACAGAAGATATTCAACAACACTGGCATAACTGTAATGCTTCCTAGTTTTCTTAGTACTTTGAGTAAAATTTTCTGCTCTGGATGTCTGCCATGGCCTGCCAGCCAAAACAATTCAGCCAATTTCAGAAATTCAGTGTTGGAAAATACTTTTTCCCAAGACCCTCTCTTCAGAATTTCCTAATACCTTAGCATTAAGAAAAGGATACCAAAATTTATGAAGAAATGGAAAATTTATCATCTCACCAAAGTCATAATTTACAACTGATTAATAGAAAAAGAATATTTAAAGTCTTAGACAAGTGCACTGTAACAGCACATATTCGATGCTATTAAATAATAATCCAGCTGCATGTTGATCAATCAAGTTTTGGCCATAGTAGCTCTCTTAACAACTAGTTCAAACAAAAAAAACTTCTTAGCCATTACCTTTTACCTGTTGTAGATGCCCAAGTTTACCTTATCTTGTAACCATTCTTGGTGCACCGAGGATCTTGGCTCATTTTCTTTTAATTAAAATACTACACAATAAATGCATTAGCATGCCATTATTTGAAGACTTTCATGGTCAAGTAGTGGTAACTGTTAATATTTACTTAAGATCTCAAGCAGACACGTGGAAACTCGCAGAACTAAGTAGGTAAATAATCAGTCATTTAAAGTAACTGCATGGTAAAATGCTTCTCTTGAATTAAGGAACAACTACATGGTAAAATAGGTTCACTTGACTGAGTCTTTTCAAATACCTCATGAACTGAAACTGAAAGAAGTCCCAGAGTCTAGCAAAGCAAAGGCATTTTAGGGGTGGTTTTCATAATTCAGTATGAAACAAAAATACCTGTAGTGGGAAACCTGCCCGGTATTTTCAAGTCCTTTAAGTTGGTAAACTACATTCAGGCTCTCTCCCATTGTTTTTTCAATCCATTTATCCTCAATCGGAGTTTAACAAATAGAAAGCTATCGTGCACCACTCTTGTTTATTTACCTATTCCACGTCATTTCTGACTTTGCAGACCTTTGGCTTACCCCATACAAGAGTCTTTTTTTCAAGCCAAGACCTCTAAATTATTTATTTGTTCCTTATAGAGATGCTGTTCCTTGCCACTGCTCATTACTGCTGTTCTTCCGTAACTCTTTCAGGTTTGCTGTATCTGTTTTGAATAGAGACTGTTTTCCCTTTAATGTGAATTTCATTTGTCCTCTTACCACCTTGTCAGCAAAGGCTGGTGAGGTCTTTCAGCAGTTTTGACAGTTGATCCTCGTAATAGCTCGCTGCATCACCTACCATAATCAGCAAACGTAGCCTCTGTTCCTCCTTTTTTTCCCACATTATTTATGAATACACTGAACTGCACAAAAGGCCATAATGCTGATTGTTGCAAGACTCCAATGGAAAACCTCATCACTGTGAGAGCTGAGCACATATACTTGTTCTGGGTTTTGGTGGTTTGGTTTTTTTTTTTGTTTGTTTGTTTGTTTTTGTTTTGTTTTGTTTTTTTAAGTCTTTTAATCAGCTACTACACTATGACACAACCTCTTCACTCATCTCCAGACTGCTTAATTTATATGACTTCACGGAGTTATTTTATGTAATACACTAAGGAAAAGGGACGGGGGGGGTCAGAGGGGAGGAAAAGAAAGGAAAAAAATTCGTTGGTTGTCACGTCCCCTCAGAAAAGCTACACAGGTTTCCCAGAAACACTGTGTCATTTATTTATTTCCTTTAAATGGTTTCTATCAGTTTCTGCAAAGATATTTTAGTTCCCAATTTTAGTTCCAAAAGTTATGATACAGAAATTACACTAACACATTAGGAAAATGCAAGGCTTATAATCCAGAACAATTACCTTAAAATATGAAGTACCACCTCTAACAACAGTGTTATGTGATACTGAAAATGATTCTATGCTGGTCTGCATGCAGTATTATTGCTATATGTTTACTATACACACCCATGTGTCCATGTGTGCACACAAATATGTACACAAGTATGCGTTAAGCTTGACTTTAATTTTTCAGTTTTTATTCACTACCTTAAATCACTGTAGATTCTACAGATTTAAAAACTGATGTTTATATGCACAAAAAAGGCTGCATTTAATGTATTAGTCATAAAACAGATCCTCAATAGAGAAAGAAAAATACAAATTGAAGTACAAAAAACATTATGCCTTTTGTACTTTAATTGTGTTGGCTCTTTACAACTACAGCTTCATACTCTGTGGTGTTGACAAATGTAATCTTGCCCAACTTAAGTTCATATAAAATGCTACCATAACTTTTCCTCTAACTACACATCCTCATTTGTATAATCTTTCAAATATAAAACTACAGTGTGTCTGTCAACTTTTATTTGCTATCAAGATGCCAACCTTGGCCTAGGTAAGCTTCTTCCATCTGTTCCATTCCATTCAACCCATCTGTTGAATTTCCCAGACAAACCCATTCATTCTTTGACTGATACCACCACATTTAGATGAAACATCCAGAAACTTCATATGATTTTCTTTTAAATTCATTCTTAAAACATTGTTCTGGTAGCAGACACTGGTTGGAGCGCTGATGAACTAATAGCACTTATGCTATTAGTCACAATACAATCTGTATTACTGTGTACTTCCACTCTATAGAGACTGGACTATGAAACAATGCAGGGGAAACTCCAGCCAATATAATAATGTTTGCACAACAAATACAATGTTTATTAATCTACTTTCCAATTAAATGATGGTTTCTTGTAACACCGAAAATAAGCGGGTCAATAACATTGCTTGCTATCTTAAACTCTTGTGATAGTTTACCTGAGTTGCAGCAACAACAGTAGTTATAGAAGGCGCTGTTGAAGGTGATAGAGCTCCCACTTGCTGCAAGTGGCCTGAAGCCTGCTGAGGTAAATGAGAACTGGAAACGGGAGTGCTAGATCCTGAGCCAGATACTGCATTTGGAAATGATACTGCTACATCATTGCTGCTAAAAATACCTGAAAAAAATTACAAAAATGATTACATGCATCTCTCTCCCCCCTCCCTCTTTTCTAGTAACCATGTAAATATGCAGTAGAAAATTAAACAAGACAAACAAGATTACTTAATATATAATGCAGAAAGTTCCTGTGTTGAATTTCTAACCATGCTGACTGATAAAAGTGCTCTCATCATGTGACATTCTACAATGCAGGGAACACAGACTGTCTCAGTTCTAAGTTCCACAAAGACACATGACAGATCAAATATTTTATGTGCATTAAAAACTACACTCAAATTCTTAAGTAGTAGATTTTTTTTTTTTTTTTGCTAAAATACCTGCCTTCAATTGAGTCTGCTATCCAAGAGTACAGTTCCAAAGAATTACTGTGAAAGTTAAAGTAGATAAGAAATAACGTATTATAGGCTCAACATACATGAACTGAATACAAAAATACTTCAAATTTAAAGTAACATTTCTGAATGACATACGTTTGTTCAAAAAAGGAATTCTGGTAACTAAGGATTTCTTGGGTATTTTCAGGAAAAAATGACAACAAATCTGAGGATCAAGTACTCAGATTTACTGGTATAACTGGTGGTATTTTGTTTAGTCACAAACTAGAACTCCATCTGTGATCTAAGAATGCTTGACTAGCATTTCTGCTAGAGCATCCAATAAATAAATAACTGAACATATTAACATTAGTCAGATATGCATGGTAGCAAATTAAATTGTAAGAGTTCACACTCCTCAGTGAAGCCACTACTTCTGTTTGTCTACACGCAGAGTAAAGTTCCTGATACAGGCTGGGGGAAAACATCCTACTGACCAGAAGTAGTAGTACCTGTAGTACCTGTCTATGAAACTGTTAGGCTCCACGTGCATTAGATAAGTGAGCTGTCAGCTGGCCAAGGAATATCAAGCATGGTAGCACTGAATTGCAGTTAGAGGAAGAGTGCCACAGGGAGTAAATAGAAGTAGAATGAACATGGTTAGATCAAAAAAAGCAACAGAAGTGAAATGCTAGTTAAAAGGTAAAAGCTGGAGCTAGTTTGTCACTCATACAAATAATGATCTGAAGAAGGCAGTGACAAGAAGAGAGGCAATATTGAAAAACCACTTGCCACCCAGCATTCCTCCTGAGCTCCGACAGTCAAGGAAGACTAATATCACCCAAACCACACATACTGTGCGAACACCAGTGCACCTTAAATTCCTTGCCTGTATGAACTACCAAGAAAAACTGTAGCCAGACCTAGCAGAGAAAGGAGAGACAAAAAACAGCCAGACACATGCTGACAACTAGTTTCCCTGTCTAAGCTAGATCAGGAAAGGACTTGCAATCTTCTCAACCTCTTCCCCATAGCACAATTCCATACCTTCTCCACTTTTCTGATGACTTTCATCTTTCCTTCTTCCATTTAACATAGTTTTCATGGTCATCTTTCCTTTATTTTTGTCACCATCCCCTTAGTCTATAATTATGACATTACTAACAGTTAAGATCCTGAAGTGTCCACGTTATTACAATCTTTCTCCAACTGTATCTGCCTCACCTAACTCACGGACAGTAAATTATATGGATTCTGCTCTAGATTTATCTCTACACACTACCAACTGAACATGGTTAACGAACAGCCTTGCTACTGAGCTTATTCTTACATGCAATATCCCACATTTTGGAAGTATCCTTTAAACAATTAAAGCCACGTCATTTCTTGACAATAATGAGATTCTGACATAACTATCCAGCTCTGTGAATTTTAAAGTTAAAAGTAAAGAAATATCACAACACAGATCAAATCACAACACCTAGTCTACAAATGCTACTACAAATGCTACTGGTCACATAAAGCATCAATATCACAAGTGGAGAAAACAAAATTCTTCGTGAAAGTCAAGTTGTAAAAAAGAAAGATATTTTGCTAGAAAGGTAAAAAAAAAAAATCCAAATTTTAGAGCATACTGTTTTAAAATGCTTCTTCATTTTCAGATATTTAATAACTGCACGGTTTCTGCTGCTTCTATTTTAATTGTAGGGTTCATTCTTTAAAATGAACTGTTGGTATACAAGCAGACAGTTATAAAACCACGGGTATCAAACTACTTCAAAAGAAAAACAGTAAACTAGTTTGCCAGTGCAATGAGGTAAGCTTTTTCCTCTTCTTTTTTTTTTTTTTTTTTTTTTTTTTTTGCCTTTGTTACTGTTTTGTTTGCTTTTGAACACTTGCTATTTAGTTGTTACAGTTGCAAAACACTAGAAAATACCACCTGTCCAGATACTCTAGCTCAACTCTCCCGTTTAGCAATACCTTACTTAATACACCATGTCAGTGCACGTTCTGGAAGCAGTCATGCAACCAAGACTTCATGCAGGCACTCAACTGTGTGTGGCACACACAAATAAATCCTCAATTTCCCCACCATTTCAAATATACCTGCACAAAAACTAAGTGCTTATCATATCAGAAAGTCAAGAAAGTACATATGTAAAATGTCTCAAGTCTATCAAGTTCTCCTTTTATTCTCCGAAGGAAGAAAAATCAGTCTGAATCAGTGAAGAATAATAACTGAACATAAACCAAAGTTATAAGTGCCAAACAAACCAATCATCCTGAAGTCCCTCCCATACTACTGAAAAGTTAAACAGCTGTAACTTGTGACAAATGGCACTGTGCCATTTGCCAGAGGCATAAACAGCATGATTAAATACAATCTTCAGTGTTTTAAATAGTACCCAATTTTTCAACTACACGAGGACGTGCAGCCCTGTCAGGGCAAAGCTTACCACTGCTGACACACGCAAAGCATGATTTCAGGCTCTGAGACGTTAAACGCATGTACAGCCTGCACTGCTGGAGCAAAACGCTTAACAGAAGGGCAATTAACAAACAAAACAAAACCATTCCCGAACAAGAAATAACTGCCTGCTTAGCAAGGAAGCACATTAATATAGAGCAGGGAACGTATCAGATGATGCAGATTGGGAGAAACGGCAATCCTTTTGCTGACAATCATCAATGATGAAACTGATAATAGAGCAAATAAAAGAACATCAAGATTAGCGAGAACGAGCTGTGCAGAACATGCGTCAAGAGGCACATACAGCAATTTAAATGGTCTTATTAAAAAACCTTAAAAAAGTAGTTCCATGAGTAGAAGAATTAACAAATCAGATGAACTTTTCACTTTTAACAGCACTGCATCAATAACCTACATTTCCCCACCATGACCCATGTAGCTGCAGCTGGACCACAGCGTAAAGGTTCCTTCCACGTTACTATTCTAATTATCCGCAGTATCTACCACAGGTTGATGCTTT
This sequence comes from Lagopus leucura, assembly GCF_019238085.1. Taxonomy (NCBI): domain Eukaryota; kingdom Metazoa; phylum Chordata; class Aves; order Galliformes; family Phasianidae; genus Lagopus; species Lagopus leucura. The sequence continues at coordinate 33,193,367 of NW_024962334.1, read as the reverse complement.
TAGTGTTTTGCAAAAGCTTAAGAAATAACTTAGCCTAGTCAAAGAGCTTTTTTTCTGTAAACTTTTACGTTTACAGAAGTTGCAGAGAACCACAGAACTTAAGATTTGCCTTCCTACTTGGGGAGAAGTGGGGGGAGAGGGAATAAACTTCAGTCATGCAACAAAACTCATATAAATCAAAGGAAAATTTGCACTTTAAGAACAAGAACTTGTTCACAAAAACAAAAAGGAAGCTTTATAAGCATTTCCAGTACTTCCATTTTCTGCGATGATCTCAAGAAATCAACCCCAAAGCCATGACAGTTTTCTCTACAGAGCAAAATGAAAGTGCCCTTCAATGCTGCTGTTGATTAGTAGCCAAATTTTATTTATTTTAAACAAGCAAGAACATGCTCTACTAGAACACTAACTGTGGAAGAATTATCACATAGGTCATTAATTTGCAATATGGATGAAATATAAGCTTAGTTGCACCTAATGCTAAACACAAGCAAATAAAAACCAGTTACTGCGACCAACAACAGTTGCACATAGAAAGGCTCAAGAGAAGGGTAAGTATGAAGTAAGATTCCTTTGGATAATCTCCCAGCTTTTAGAACCCTATGATTTCAGGATTCTGAGCTTGAAGCATGTAGCCTTGGGTTTGCTTCCAGCTCTGTCCCAATGAATTCCTGGAATCCCTCTCTGAACCAATGTAAATTCCCACAGCATGTCCTGTGGCAAAGCTGTACCACAGACAGACTGCACGTGTGGGGAGAGGGGACACCAACAACAGGGTGGTGCTACCAGTGACCTGCGGAGGAGTCATTCTGGGAGGATTTTCACAGGTAAGAAACATTAACGATGAAGGAGCTGCAAGAATTGAAGGCAATCTGGGGAAGAGAGTCCCAGAGTAGGAATGGGTTGTGAGGAGTGGGGAGAATTTAAATCACACAGTAAAAAAAGTGGAAACATGTCTGTTGGCATACAGGTTACAATTACCTTTACAGAAAGAGTTCTGAAACCCTTAAGAAATTCCAATTTCTCCCTTTTCCTCAACAAACAGCTTAGAGGAGACTATGTTGTTCTGACTCGTGCTTCCACCTGGTACCATACGTACCTTTGGGATGCACATGAGACACATCAATGCCCAGCCAAAGTGCATCACTCCTGCCTCATCTCTCCAAAGCCACCCAGAATTACTAGCTGAATGGGTTCTTTTAAATTCTCAGCCCGTGTAACTTTGCCTTCTCACTCAGACCTTTGGTTTCTCACAGTGCAGACTGCTTCCTCATACTTTCAGTAGAAGTGCACGGTCTTCTCTCTACCCCATACTTGGAACAGCCCATTTGAACAGAAAGGCTGGGATACCAAAGCTTATCCCATTATGATCACATACAGATTCATTGCAACTCCAGCACCTCCAGAAAAAAGCTCAAGGGCTGAGCTAAAAATCATTCAGGAACAGGGTTTTCTTCGTTCAAAGTTGGCACCACTAAAACCTATGCAATCGTTCGTAAGTTCCAGGTGCCATCAAGTTCAATGTGTTATATTACAGCATCACAAACTAAAACAAAGTACAACATTCTGAGATAATGAAGTGATTACTAATTTTAGTATTGATTTGGCCTTTATTCTTGCACAGAAACACTAGTTAATAGCACAAATCATGCTTAATTTTACACAGGCTTTTCCTCCTATATCTTAATTTTCTTTCCCTATTCATTTTGTGCTATGATAGCTATACAAAAAACAACCCCATTGAAAGCATCAGCAGAGATCACTCTAAAGAAAAGGTTCCTAATTATCTACTTGCTTTGTAATCATGAACCTCTAGGTGTTCTGATTTTCCAGAGTAAATCTTTGAGATGCTTCGTAACAGTCAGCTTAAGGTACACATTTACAACTAATTCAGCTTTATAGAATAAAACACATTAAGAATTTAATCTTTATTCTAGTATGATTCAACTTTTTTTTTTTTTTAAGTACTCTTGTAGAAAAAGATCGGTAAGATCCAGAGCTCCATAGTCAGATGTGAGACAATATCCTCAGGAATACAGAAAAGACATGAATTTCAAAGTATGTAAAAGCAGTGAAAGATCTTTGTAAGAATAAAAAACAAAAAAAACAAAAAAAACCCCCACACAGATACAGAGAAATAATTGATAAATAAAATCTATAACTTTTATTTATATATTTGCTTTTATTGTGGTAATCCAAGACATAAAAGTTTAAGTTACTCTAATATGGCCTATACTAAAAGTAGTATTAGCTCCACAAAACAAGTATTCCCAAGTAGGAACATGACATTTGTGATCTAACTTGAGAGAGAACCTAAGGGAGAGCTTTAAATGTTAGCTTAATATTCCTGAAAACCTACCGTATCTTCAAACTAGCCTGACAGGAATCACTCTTAGTGCTAGAACAGCAAGTCAATGGAAGCACTTTATTCCTCTTCACTATTAACAGAATATAGAGTATTTAACCCCTTCAAAACACCACAGCCTACAGTATTAAGTTACACTACAGTAGTAGATGAATGACATTCTTCAGATGTAATCCGTCCTCTTTAAAAAAATATTATATACTATATAATAAATTTTGCCAGCATTTATGCTCAGGTCAAGTGTGCAGTGCTAAAATCTTCATTTGCAAACACATTACCTTCTAAAGATGATCACAGTGCTAGAAGCGGCTTGGTTGCTGTCTGTTCTAATTTTTTTTTTTAATATTTATTTATATTTATATTTTTATATATAAAGCGCCTATCACCTGATTGATAAACATTCTTTGGAACCATTTTGATGGCAGGGGTAACTGGCTATAACTGCCAACACTGTGACACAAAAAACAGTGTAAGATGGAACACATGAAAACAGACCTGAAAACAGGAAGAGGAACAAGAAACAAAACACAGAGCAGACTTAACAAGTAAGGACAAAAGTAGCCAGAGAAAGCCTACAACCAACCATTACACTTTACAGCTAGCTCTAACATGAAATTAAAACTGTCAGGTCATCACTACCCATAGTCTTTAGTATGCTCTAAAATCCCCAACAGATACGTATGCCTGCATTACCTCCTCTGCTTTCCAGTGATAAAAGTTGATGTAGAATAGATGAGACTTCAAGGTCAAATAAAAAAGTTTGACTGTCCAGAGTAAGACAAAGCACAAAGCTATCACACAGTGAATAGCAGTGCAATCTTCAAATCCAAATTTTTCAGGGACTTTTTAAGCAACACCTACATATTTATTAAAAGAAGGAAAAAAAGAAAAGAAAACCTGACCTTGAAAATCTACCAAATCCAAGAACCAAGAACTGTCACTTACTGGTAAAACTGCAGTGTACCACTTCGCGTATCCTGATTCCCCTCTACTAAGGTATTTTTCCTGGAAGTCACAGCTTCCATGACACTATTTTTTATTCCTCCTTTTTAACTGACACTCTCTCATGTGTTTAAGCCTTTTGTGATTATCTCTCCTCCTTTACTCTTGGTCACCACCAAATTCGACTCACTGACTTCAACCATCACCTTGATATGAAGTGTAGCTATCAAATGAACCTCTTTGTTTCAAATCTGTATTTGTCTCTACCCAAACCCAAACTCTTTTTTTTTTTTTTTTTTCTTCTTTTTGGTACCTTCTTGCCCATGTGCAGCCAGCAAACTCGGTGCAATAAAAATGATCTCCTGATACATCATCTCCTTCAAAACTCTTACAGACAACCCAGACATCCTCAGCATCACCTGACTCACAATCTTATCACTAGTTTTAACACGTTCTTTTCATCCTGTACACACACTACAATCTCTCCTTACTGTTCGTATTACCAAGATCTACATACCCCCACTGTTTTCATTCCTATACACACTTCTGCCAGAAGAAGAATATGCAAAACATCCCTGCAAAACGAGGTTGGAGGAGGAAAGAAATAAGCAACTTCAAAATCTTACTGAGGGAAACATGGGAAGGTAAATAATAAATAACACACCCCCATGCACACCCCCATGCACACCAGGCAGATGAGATGATAAACCCAGTCCTGTTCTAAAACAAACACATAGGTAACGTTACTCTGTCCTACAATGTGCTCCTACAAAGCACTGTTTAATGCTTGACAAGAAAGCGTACAATATTAAGTAACTACTTTTCATCTATGCTCTTTGAACTTCTACGCTAGGAATACACTAGTATTCCACTAGTGCTAGGAATATACAATCAGTTTTTAAAAATATTGTAATGTGGAAAGAAGTAATGACAAATGGTGTTCCATCTCTTTTTGTTCTGCACTTCACTGTGAATTTATATCTCTTCAACATTAAACAGCAAAAAAGCTCTGCTTATAAACAGCAGAAACTCACCAAGTCCAAATTCAGCACACTTTCTCAGATACCCTTCAGATGTTTTATTTTTGTTCAGAAAAATGGTGAGCTTGCTTTCCTTCATCTCAAAGCTGGTTCAGAGCACTGCACACCTGGGAGAGTGAGAGGGAAACCCTATATCAAAAGGGAAAGAGCTAAACCTGTTTTACTAAAGCAAAGCAAACCTAGAGAAATTTCAGCATTTCTCATGACACGTAGACTACAATTTATTTATTTCTTTGTTTTTAAAGAGACCTACCACTACAGACATCTGCCTAACATATAACCCATGCCTCCAGCAGTGCGAAAAGCAGAAATCCTATAAAATCTTAATGAATGCTAGCTTAAGATGCAAAGAATTTCAACATGCAAAGTTTAAACACTTAATTTCTTTTGGATACACTGCACTCCACACTGATAGAATTTACAATGAATACAGCACTGCTTTTCCCACATAAGTGTACAACAATAAGAAAATCATTCTATATGGCTGATATCAATTGAAAAAGAAACTCCAAAGTTCATTACTAGATTGCCTGCCACCATTTAAATACAACACTGAGAAATACACTCGATCATCTTTAAAACTATCCTCACGAGATCATTTTAACTGTAAATATTCCCACTGAATCTTTCAGCAGCTTGTGAATATAGCTATCATTGTTTCCTATAAATGAACAAAAGCCTTGAAAAAGTAAATTTAATAAAACATATTTCATTTCCACAAGCTATGAGTAAATACTCAACTAGGGACACAAAGTTAATACCGAATACTAGAGGGAAACTGCAATCAGATACATTAAAGATTCGATATTGCCACCTCTGAAATTGATAGTACTGTTACCAGTGACACAAATGGCAGGACTGGGCTGCCAGAACAAAGAATGGACAAAACAAGGATACCTTCATATGCATTACTCATAGTAATTTAAGTAGTCAGGAAGGTAAGTGAGAGAATTCCTGAGGCAGATACCACTATAACACACCTATGAATGGAGCACAGAAGAAGAACTAAAAACACTATTCACAAAATTAAAGAAAAGAATCTTAGAACTAGAATAAAACTGTTATCATTTTACTGCGCACATACAAAAAGATCATAAAAAGAGAACTGAGGAACTATTGACCTATCAGGCTCCTGCAGACAATCTACAAAGTTTTCACTCAAGTACTGAACAATTGACTCACTGCAGACCTGTATTTCACCCAATCAATAGAATATGCAGACCTTCAATCAGGATTTTCTACAAAAGGCTACCCTTTGGGATAAATGAATCTCTGAAAAAGATTCTAATATAACTTACCATTATGTATGGTATTCATCAACTTCGAGAAAGCTTTTGAGTTAGGAGAAAAAGGGCTTCATGTTAAGATCATGTTTAACAGACACACAAAAGAATATATGTATAGACAGGAATTCCAGTGAACAATAATATACCTGAATACATCTTTCTTGTATTAGAGCTCTGATCATTTACAGTAGCTCAAATTGTAAAATGGATTTATTTCTACCCACTATAATTTTTTACTCATATTTCTTTTGTCAGTGTTTGTTAGCTTTTAAATGCCTGGTATAATAAGAACATTCCAGCACGTGCCAATTAGCTGCATTCTAAAGCTACCATTACAAATAAAAAGTCAAATACACCCCAGTCAAATTCAGTCTCCCCAGCAAAAGACTGACTTTAATTTCATTGTCCTCAACAAATTTGGAAACTTAAACTGAAGCTGACGTGCTAATTTTAATCACAGGGCATCTTTCTGCTTCACTGATAGACTAAGCCCAACTCTGCAATTGTGAAGTTTAACACGAAACAGCCGTCTCTCTCGGTCTTGGGGAGGTCACTGAGGAAGAACTCAGATGAACTGAGAGGAAGAACTCCAACCAGTGGCAAACCAAAGACACTCACATGAACTTTTCTCTAAGGGCTTTTTTTTTTTTTTTTTTTGCCATCTAGAAACTGCAGGTCTCTGACCATGAAGTGACCATGGACACACTCATACCCTCTGGCAGCAGCCGCTGCAGTTCACCCTACGTGGTGATCCAGCACCTGGATGCCCAGTTACAAGGAGAAAGCAGTTGTGTTGATGGCATACCTCTTCCACTGACACCACCGTTTTATTCATACTTAAAAATAACAACCTCATGACTACAAAACCATTTTCTTTTCCATTTACTGTTTCACTTTTTCCACATCATTAAAAGCGCTCAGCACCTACGTCTGTTTAGACAAGATGACAGGATGCCAGAGTAGTGAAATCTCTGCAATGTTTCCGTGGGTGAACTTCCCAGATGCACCAGTTCCTGTGGTCTGACATTAAAAACGTTCATCATCTAACAGGGTGACTGACTGACTGACTTTTTTTATTTTTCTCTTCTTTATTTTCCCCACAACAACTTTAATATAATAATCCTCACTGAAATAAAGACAATTTTATCTTTCGGTCTTGATTCAAGAAAACCACAACACTAATTTGGAAGTAATAATAAAGTAATAATAATAAAAAAATCATTGCTTTTTTCCATACTGCCTGAACTTGAATAAAACAACAACAATAACAAAAAAAAAACAACAGTAAGTTCAGAAAATTTCCTTGTATCTGGAGTTACTATAAGAAAATAGCAATACTGACTGTAATTCCCACATCAGCATTACAGACCAAGTCTATAATGTAAAATATAATGGTTTCAAAAAGTAACTTTTTTGTGGAGAAAACACAACATACAATCAGGATGTTTGTATGTTTTTGAAAATTGATGAATCTGATAAAAATAAATGAGTCATTTCAATCAACCCTGCCAACAGTTTTCAAAGAGCCAGTAACACTGCGCAATACACTTGAAAATGAAAACTACTGCTTTAACATGGCCAAAAAGAAAAAAAATAATAATAATCTACCTATATTGCAAAAATGCACAGAGCTAATATGGCTTTACTGTGTTCATACAAATTAAATTATTGGGCCTAATTCTGCCTCAGGTGTAGAGGACATGATGCAACTGCTGTCTGCTACCCTTACAAGCTGAATCATTTCACCCACACTTACCCTGCAAAGCCTTTATTTGATTACAATGCCATCAATTTGTTCCAGTTATGCTCAATCTTCCTGTACTAAGGAAATCCTCTTTCAAATTTAAAGTGATAGTTTTTTTTTTATTATTATTTTTCTTACACGAGGATACTCTGGATTGCCTGGAGCTATACTTTTGGGTTTTGTTTCTCTAAAACTATACAGCACAGGGACTACTAAACTGTCACATGCATCATGTTCCCAAACATCACTCAGACCTCTCTGAGAGTTTCCAGGCAGAATGCACTAGATATGCCCCAGTGAATAATTTACTACTACAAGATACATACTTTATGGACAAATTAGGAAGAGATGCAGTTGAAGAGCTGACAAAACAGTTCTGTAGACCCAGTCAGCACTACGGTTAACACAAGTAGCTGTCTGGCAACTCACGGACATAACTAAAGACAAAGTGAGACAAACAAGCTGCAGTATAATTCCTTCCAATTGCAACAATTAAACATGGAAAAAAAGTTATTTTAACGTTCATAGTATACCAGATCCTTAAAAGAACAGTACCATTTCCAGGATACACATTAGAATTTAACAGTCTGATACTGTCCTTATCGGAATGAGATTTTCATGATAAGCATATGTTACAATGATAATTTTCATGATAAGCATATGTTACAAAGGTTGAGGGAACTGAGCTTGTTTAGCTTGGAGAAGAGAAGGCTTCAGGAAGACCTCATTGTGGCCTTCCAATATTTGAAAGGAGCTGTAAACAGGAGGGGCAAGATATTTGCTCCCTTATGAACTTCCTTCTCAGTCATGGCTGAATCCTTCCTTTGAAAGCTTCACCCTATTCTTATTGTTTGCTTTAGAACTCATAACTATAATTGCTCAGAATAGATGTTCTTCAAAATGTCAGGAAGACTTCACTACTTCCAGCTTACTCATTTCAAAATACATTAAAATTGACTGTGTATTATTAATACATTCATCTGCATTGCCATCCTTTTACTGCTTAAGAAAATTGTTTTTGCATACAAAAGTAAAAGTCCTCCAAAAGGATGTTATTTGCCCAAATGAACCTTTGAATCCTTCAGATTAGGAATTAGTCTGTGACAGTTACCACAAACTTTTTCCTTCTTTTAAATCTGCATTTGGGATTTTTATGTGAAAGCAAATTACATTAATGACTTATGGGTAGCTTTTTGGTTTAAGAATGTACTTAAAACTTCTAGTCATTCCTATCAAGAAAATCTTCTCATAAATGTGCAAAATAAGCAATAGAAAATAGGTATAAAACAAGTCATGTCGTCAAGTACAAACAATATTGGAAGACTATACAAGCACAATCCTCAGACCCACACTGATATTCTTGAGCTCCATTTACACTTTTCATGAATCTCTCCTACATTAAAATTCTTAGAGCTGTATAGTTCTAGAGATCAGACAGACTTCACTGTTTTGGATTTTAAAATTCTAGTTTCTTCAAGTCACTTAGAAAGAAATCTCCTTAGGATGTATTTATTTTTATTTTTCATGAAATACGCTACACTGCCGCATAAATATTTTTCCTCATAAAAACATACGGCAAGCTAGACCACTGTCAAAATTAATAGCCTCTTTTTTTTTTTTTTTTTTTTTTTTTTTTTTTTTTTTTTTTT
>NW_024962334.1:33175406-33184241 GCF_019238085.1 Lagopus leucura | reverse complement strand
TTTTTTTTTTTTTTTTTTTTTTTTTTTTTTTTTTTTTTTTTACACATATTATTCTTATGGCCTTGCAGACTGCTCAGGTTATCTACAAGATCTGACACCAAAAAAGGAATTCTAATCAAAAGCTGAACAAAAACTGAAAGTATGGTAAGAGTCATACAAAGTAGTGAGCTTACGTCTAAACTAGTTAAGTCCCAGGTGAGTTCAAATTGACAAAAATTCCACTCCGAGGATCAGGATTGGAAATAAAGCAGCTTTTCCAACAGTATGTGATAGGTTGTTTCACTTAGTATGTCTTGTGTTCCCACCACACAAGCTCTTACACAAACTTTGCTAAGTATTTTGACTGTATATTTCCTGCATACAGCATACTCGTATACAGAACTCCCACATCTTTTTTGAAATCATGCCTAATGCTCCTGAAAGAAAGAGTTATTTGAATAATCTTCTGGAAATACACTGTAGGTCTATCTAGACAATTCCATGCATTTTATTTACGTTAGGGAGATTTACTGAAAACGAGCTCACATCCAGATGAATCATCACAAGGATCCTGCAGGTTTTAAGCAACTAGCTGAGGTAACATTTGTAAAGCATCAGGAACAGACATATCGTTAAAACGCACTGCATGGCTAAGCCAAATCATTATGTCCAGATAGACACTGGATTCTACAGTGCCAAAACCAGACTATTCAGCCAGTGTAGTAGGACAGTCCAGCTAAGACCAGCAGTGTGCTGGCCTTCAAGCTGGCATGGGGCCTGGCGTTACTCTGCTGCAAGAGAAACACTGTTTTCTCCGACCTAATACTGAAAGTTTGAACCTTCTACTTAGTCAGCATCACAATCTAGCAAAGTTTGTGGTTTGTCTGTGCTCCAGGAAATCCAGAAAGATCATCTCTTCCCTATCACAAAAGACAGTGCACATCCCTTTGATCACTAAGGGCTACATCTTGTTTTTCACAGGGGAATTGTCTGAGTTTCAGCTGGAACAGAACTGTTTTTTTTCAGTGTGTGGCATGATGCTATGGTTTTCTTCTAAAACCAAAGCAAAGTTTGTAACACACAGTTGTTTAAAGTTATTCTAAGCAGAGCTGAACAGAACCAAGGCTGTTCCAGTTTCTCAGCTCATACTAATGATGGTCTGCAATGGCACAGAATCAGTACAACTGACTTAACTGGCCAAAAGGATATTCCATACCATATGATATCAAGCACACCATGCAGAAGGATAGTTTTGAAGAAGGTGGGAATCCATCTGGCTCTTTTTCTCTCACTGGGGGCTAGATGGGCATCTGTCAGTGAGCGGTGAGTAATTGTTCATGCACTTCTTGTTATATACATATATATAGTCATAACTAGTATCTTTTTCCTTTCATCTATCTTAGTAAATAGTTTTATCTCAATGCACAAGTTCTACATGGGTTTTTTTTGTTCTCTCCCCATCCCACTGGAAAGGGGGAGAGTGAGTAAACAACTGTGTGGCGCTGAGCCAACTGCTGGGGTTAAACCACTAGAGGAATTCACATGTTGTCACTCCATGGACTGCTGTTTTGACTCTGGCTTATCACGGTAACACCTCGGTTTGCCACCAGTAATGATGCAATACAAGAAACCATCACCTTCATCCTCACAGTGCTTCAACAAGTCCTGACAAATTTACGCATGCTGTACCTTTTGTTCCTGTATGAGTATTTGCAAGGCCCACCTGGTGCAAACTTTTGATAATTCAACACTGCCAAAATCGTTTTCAACACTTTGAAGCTAATATTCAATTCCATACAGAGATTCCTGGTCGTAACTGGCTGATACACGTGGATGAGCTCAACAAGATGCTCTTCATTTTCTGGTGTAATAATTGTAAATGGCCATCCAGTACGTGGCTTGTCTTTCACAATGCTGCCACCACTGTTAAAATGTACCACCCCCCACCTCACTGTGCTCAAATTCACTCTTGGGTTTCCATAAACATTCAGTAAATGTCGATGAATATTAGTGGATGCCATTCTTTTCATCACAGAGAAATTAAATTCCACCCCTTTGCTTCATCCACACTTCCAGAGATGCCCCTCTGCTGCCATCTGTTGCATGGCAACAAAGTGTAATGGAATACTGGAGAGAAGGTTCCACCCCTACTGTCATATCAACTTCTGCCTCTGACATCATAGGCCAACATAATAAAATAGGGGCCATTACTTTCAGAGCAGCCCCAGTATTTCACTATAGAGCAAGAATTTCTTCAGTATACCCCAACATCATAACAAACTACACACACAGTACCACACAACAGCACAAGCTATTGGGACCTTCAAGAGGCTTGGCGTTTAGACATTTCACTCTCAGTAAACCTGGTTAAGAGTAACATAAATTATCTGAATTACAAGGAAGTACGGGGAAATGGGGAGTTGATAATCACATACTTGGTCTGTCTGTTCAAAAACAGGGCAGAGCTTCTGGGAGATGCCATACATCAAAGCGGGATTCTGTCCACTGCAAGTCCTAATGGATTTGTCTTCATTCAAAGACTCTCAGTTAAAACCTCAATTATTTTAAGGTATCTGGTCTTCCATACACTACTGTATTAATTTATGGGTCTAACTGGCATTGGTTTTTAGTTTTGTTTGCATTTTCTTTTAAAACTTTATAGTCTCAGAAAGGATTAGGATAATCTACTACAGGCTCTGGACATCAGCCTCTTACACAGAAGGTAGTCATTCTGATCTTAATCCTGAAACAACTTTCACCCAATTTAACTTCTGATACTGGGGCTCTTCTCTTCACATCTAATAAATGTAATACTTAACCACCGGGTACAACTCCTTCTGATTTTAAAAACCTGACTGTAATGCTATCACCGCCGACTGGGAAAACTAACTACAACAACAGTTTCACCATATGAACTGGACAGTCTTTGCAGCACAAAACCGCTGCAAATGCACCACTGACTTCTTTTCAGCTGCATTTGCTTTCTTTAAAAGATCTGAAAGTCTGTAATATCTGAAAAGTACAACTTTCAAGGCAGAGTAAACAAAAAAACCCAAACCATGGCCACTTTTACAGTCAAGCCTCATCTTTCCCTGCCCCCGCCTGCACACTTTTTATGTTCTCCTGTCACCTTTAACAGATTTTATGGAGTTAAAAGACTGATGGCTATCTCGCATTTGACTTACAAAGAATGCTGTACTCTGGTAAATTGACTCCAGATGCTGAAAAATGTTCACACTCAAAGTTGTACATTTTAATTTTTAAAAATACAGATATTTACAAAACGATATGAAATGAAGGAGTTTCAGAAAGTTAATTTTTAAAGATCCTTGGAACTAGACATTACAAGAAACAACTCCTATAGCTCACAGCAGTCTCCACACAGCAACAGAACTTCGTTTAAGATTTACTTGATCTTCCACAAAAGACATACATGTCTAAAGCAAATACCAAGTCCTTCAAAGACATCTGATTTAAAAGGAATCTTACTTGTTCCAATGTCTTTCTATTCCCCTCTAATAAAATCTAAATCTTAGCCTTACAAAACAAGCTGAAGAACTAACGCATCCCAAGCGCAAAACTAAAACTTCCGTAGTTTCAGTTGTTGTTTTTTTAATTTAGTAATGTTCACATCACATATTTGCTGTATCTGCAAAGATATTCAACTCCTGGAAGAGCAGACTATTTTGTGCACTATGCAGCAAGAACAGCAACACTGCCAGCCAGTTCTCAGCTATACTGTGTTTCTTACCTTCATTGCCCATACATAAAATAAGTGAGTTTTTAAATAAGAATTCAAGCCTAAACCGAAGTATATACATGGCAGATTCCAGGCTTACATGTCAAGTTTAACTAAAGAGTACAGTTTACCAAAACAATGGTAAGACTTCTTAGAAAACCTCCTCCCACCAAACACTAAAGACTTATAGTGCGTTTGGAAAACATTAAGCAATTAGCCAGCTTTTATGCTTCTCTGCTAGCACAGACACAACTAACAAAGTATTCCTACAGATATTGCACTCTTGCACAAACATCATCTTTAGCTGCCACTCTTGCAAACAGTTTGTTATAGGTAAATATCCAGACCTACAGAATTTATTTTAATCATAATGAAATCCTTATTTGGGTAATTTGCAAAGTTTGTTTTAAAATAATTTCAAATGGTATCTGACAAATTACCACGTCTTTCTGTGAAGCTACTTTAAAAAATATTAATGCCTTTTTCAGAAATAAACAACAACCAAAACCAATTTTTTTTAAATCCAAAATGCATTAAATGTACATAACCAATTTAAATATATAATTTGCTGCTGATTACCAGAGCACGGTGAGTATAACATCTTAAAAAAACATATCATACCTCTATATGTTTTGCAATGTAACTAGAAACCAACACCCAGAGTCACACCATATTTTAGGAGTCTAGTTTCAAGTATTTAATCTTCAAAACTTCAGTTTTAACCTGATGGACACTTATGTTCTCACACAGCAATTAATTGGTCAGGTAAAATCTCACTCCCACAGCTGTCAAGAACTAATCTGACATACGCTGGCCTAAGCAGCCTGACATGCAATCCAAACCTTAGTAGAATTTACCTTCCCCTCTTAGGGAAGCAAAATCACTTCTGAAAGCCCTTATATCTGCTTTCACTCCAAATTTTTTTCTACACCTCTTTATGGAAAGAAAACTGTCTTTTTCTTTTTCCTTTTTTTTAAATCAAGTTTTGTTTCAGAACAGTACTTCGGTAGTTTTGAAAGCTTTGCAACTGATGCACAACAACAGAGCCAAGAAGGCAAGAGACATCCAGCAGGAATGGCTGAGCACCTCTTGCAGCAGCAGCCCAGCCAACTCACTGCTCTGTGTCCGTATTTTTATTTTTCTGTCACAGCACAATAACCAATGAAAAGTTCTTGACCAGAAGTTACCAATTCTTTCTGTATAACCATTATGATCACACTCATTCATAATCATTTCTGTGAACTGAAATGTTCTCAAAGATATTTCAGTCTATTAAAGTACTTAAGACTCTCTCCAAAAAAGGACATTTGAACAACTGTGTTCTCTGTGTATCTCTTCTCAACTTTCCCACATTTATTTTTTTAATTACCACTATTAAATATAGTACTCTGATACTTGCATTATCTGTGAAAAAATTTAAAGGAATGTAGCTTTTACATCACTTTTTGAAATGAGCATCACAGGGATGACAGTGGCTTTTTTTGTTTTTTTTTAATATCTCAACATGAACTCTGGACAAAAACTGGGCCTTGTGTGTTTTCTACACAGTCTGCACAGTCTTTAGTCCTAAAAGTCATGTATACCTATTAGTAACAACCTGTCCTTCCTATTTGATTCTATCTAGAATACAAACAGGCTTTTTAACACTAAGATTTCTTGCTGATAAAACATAATAGCACAAATTGTTTCAGAATAATTTTATCCCCCAATAGATTCAGCTTGTAAATCAAAGACTTCAGGGGAATTTAAATGTAACTTCTTGAGGACTTAGCCACACGCTCTGAGGGTCTCAATCTCAACGAGTCACTTATCTACTTAAAAGCTCAACATTCTCTTACATCATCAGTAAGATGATGACCTTAAAAGTAAGATCATCTCCCTGCACAGGAGCATAATGCCCAGCAGAGGCATCATCACTGCTTGCAGCAGATGAGAAGGAAGAACGAAATACATTACTGAATGCTCCAGCATAGTCAAACTCCTATATAAAGCTGAAAATTTGATTGGATAAGGCGTAAGATAAGCCCAAAAAGGGCTGCGACAAAAAACATTCACTGTTTCTAAGTCAGAATTTCAAACAGTACTATACTGAAGTACAACACTGTTTGGATAGGTGTTTTACTGTAAAAAATACCCAGCATTCCTAGCCAGGGCATACAGACAACTGGACAAGAACAGAATATGACCGATGTGAAGACAAAAATGTAGGAAATAGTAAGGTTGCCTCAACTGTGAGAAAGGAATTCCAGAAAGTGGGCAGAGCACAGGCTCTGAAAGCATGGCATAATCATTTTGAGGCCCAATTTGATAGTTAACCTTCCAAAAAATAACTGCAGTTCCTGAAGGAACCTAAAAAAAAAAAAAAAAAAAAAATCAAAAACAAAAAACCTGGAGATTCTTGAAAAGGTGCTTCAAATTCTGAGTTAATATGCTCTAACTCACTCCTGATTCTGCTTCTTTGAAATAACACAACTCCAATTAAGAATCACTACAAATTTTTTGCTTTGACTTTCTTGATATTTCTTATATATTTACATTACATTTGAGTCAAATAGCCTAGATTCACTTGTCTGTCCTATTCTGCTACCAGACAATACAGAGACGTTTTAAAGGAAGAGAAAAAGCATATCGTACATGAGAAGATGTATGCTTCTGATAACACTGATACGCCTTTCTGCACTGTAACAATGTTTTAAATGGTCTGCTAAGCCCAGAAAATGCTTGTGATGAAGTGAGGAAAGAAGCACTACCACCAAAAGAACGGAGGGAAAAGGGGAGAAAGAGTACATTAAAACAATATGCCCAGACTTAACCATAAGCTAATGGATGAATTTCCAAGCTCAGATTTCCCATCTGGTTTTGTTTCTTTAGCTTTTCTGGTTTTGTGGCTTTCTTTTTTTTTTTCTTTTTTTCTTTTTTTTTTTCTTGGGGATGGGGAGGTGCTTGCTTGTTTATATATATGTTTCTTCAACACCTTCATACACATCACTATTTCAGAGGACAGGTCTACCTCAGGATGCTGGGTGGTCAGATTTTAAGTATGTTCAACAAAGGCAAAATTACATGCTCCGTATCAAGATAAATGTAGTGAAACCAACATGGTTTATCTATCCACATATTTCAAAGATTTTTTACACAACGTGTTTAACATTATCATCAACGAGATCTCAAAGAGCGCAAAGGAAGCGAGCACAGACATGGCAAGAGAAAGGCCTGTACTAGGAGCTGACAGAACCAAAATATTCTCAGACAAATACAAGGCACGGAAACACAGGTCATTTTCTTCAAAACAAGATCTCGTACTTCCATCTGTTACCTCAATTACGACTTTTTCTTCCTTCTCAAAAAAAAAGAAAACAAAGCACCAAAAAAAAAAAAAAAAAAAAAAAATCCTCTACAACAACAAAAATGACAAATTAGTGAGCCTCACTTCATCGTTATTTTTATGTAAGACAAAGGTCTCAAGGGAAACTTCAAAGCAGGACAGACTTCAGTACAGTATTCTGCAACATCATTCCACACATAGGATTACTGAAAACAGAAAGCCTATCACAGCCCAGACATTTAGAACAAGAAGAACAAATCAGTCAATTTCAACTGCTAAAAAGCACACAAGGTCATGAAATTATCATCTGGGTGAACAGGAATTCAGATTCAGAATAACCTCTTACATCTTACAGTTTAAACTGATAATATCTCCATATATACGGTTTGATTTTTAATTGAGCTAAACTGAAAATCAGAAATTGAGGGATATTTAGCACAGCTGACATGCCCGAGTACTGATTTTGTTTTCTCTATGCAACAAAAACATACAGACTGTATAGTCTGTATTCTCTCTCAAGATAGCTGAAACTATCACACAATTTCCAAATAAACTATTTTCATTTAATTTTTTTTCCCCTAAGCCTCAAAATTTTCATTTATATAGTATACAGATCATTATATATGTCAATCTACTACAGCCAACTACAACATAGCGGCATCTACATATGGAACAAAACTTACTCTTCCAATCACTATATTCTAAATCTGACTTTTTTTTCCCACTAATTCCACTTTCAAGATAACTGAAATGATATTCTGTTCATGAAAAGCATACTCAGAATTAAGGCTAAAATAACAGATGCCTTCTGAGATAAGAAAACAAATCCATTGAATGCCTACCTGATCCCACTGGAGATGAGCCAACACTAAGACTTTGTAAACTTCCATTCCTGAGCAAAGTTGGAGATTTTTGAAGACCAGAGCTTGTCACACTTCCTGCAGCAGATGCTACAGATGAAGTTGGGGAAGCAGAAGAAACTGAAAGATGGGAAATACTTTCTTGACTTTTATTTCCTTTGGGTCTACCAGGCCCATGTTTACTTTGCTTATTTCCTTTCCGTTTCTTCTCTGTTACAGTTTCCTCTTCTATTCCAGAAGTTTGAGCTCTTTTGTATGCTGTAGAAGTAAGGCTTGAATTACTTATGTCTCCAGGTGAGCTGTCAAAGTTTTTAGATTGGGAAACAGCTGATGATGAAGGGAGACCAATTAAGGAAGAGAAACAGTTGACACCTCCCTCTTGACTTCCAGTCTCTCCTTTATGTACATCTTTGGTTGACGAAGCCTGTTGAGAATGAGTAAAACTGTCACTTCGCAGATCTGTTTCTGTAAAACTCAAAAAATCCTGGGGAGACTGAACCGAACTTCCAGAAGATGACTTTATGCTCCCAGGAGTGCCCAAAAAGCTTCCTAAAGAGGGAAAAAAAAAAAAAAAAAAAAAAAGCACAATTTTTATTTTTTTAGTACAGCTGATGAAAGTTCATGGAAGAGATCAGTATTTTAAAATACAAAACTCTGAAGCACAAAGACTTTATGAAAAAGTGATACCAAAAGACACAGAATTTATTTTTAAAAGAACTAATTTCTACTGTTGATCTTTATTCTTCTGGATCTGAATCTCCTATCACTCATTTTGGGGCACAAATAAGGTAAAAATTAATAAAAGGAGAATAACAACCTCAGTTTTAAAACACTTATGCTTTCTCTTGTGTTTTGAAGCAACAAACATATGACAGCAAGTTGTTGTGGTTTTTTTTTTGTTTTTTTTTTTTTTTTTTTTTTTTTTTTTTAAA
>NW_024962334.1:33118890-33175306 GCF_019238085.1 Lagopus leucura | reverse complement strand
TTTTTTTTTTTTTTTTTTTTTTTTTTTTTTTTTGTTTTTTTTTTAAACACACTTTTATATAAAAACATACTTTTATATAAAAACACACTTTTATATAAAAAGAAGGCAGATGATAAAACATGCTGTGATCGCATGCAATCTATGCCTGCAATCTTCCTTCCATTCTACCTAAATCAGGGGTTTGACATAGGTCAAGTGAACAGCAATTGCATTTAATTTACCCTGGCTGAGGACATGTTCCACAGAAGAGGTATTTTTCAAAAGGACAGGAAAGCAAGTGGAGAGAAGTGTATAAAGTTGTTATTTTAAGGCTTCTTTACATTGTCAGAGAACCATAAAGATCTTTTTTGTAATAGAACTGCACTGTTTCTGTAGTATCTGGAAT
Organism: Lagopus leucura; assembly: GCF_019238085.1. Lineage (NCBI taxonomy): Eukaryota > Metazoa > Chordata > Aves > Galliformes > Phasianidae > Lagopus > Lagopus leucura. The sequence continues at coordinate 33,174,921 of NW_024962334.1, read as the reverse complement.
GCAGTCACTTCAATGCTGAGTTAGCACATGCAAGGCAGAAAAATAAGCACATTTACAGAATACAAACACTAATCTAGTTCACTGAAATTCAGTAATTTTTTAGGGGTGAATGCATATACGGGCATTATATTGTAAAACTTCAACTGGTGACCACTGTCTCACCAAGAAAACACTCCCTAAACAATGACATAAAGTACTGAAAAAAGTCTTATAAAAATGAATATTTTATCACTAGTAGCCCATTAAACATTACTTACAATTGCTTTACGTTAGTTTTTAAATCATATAAAGTGTTGTTTTATATAGTTTTGTTTCACCACTTAACAGTAGGCAAGATTTTTATTTAAAGGTGAGATTCTAGAGGAAAATTGTACTGGTTCTGAAAATTCAAATAAAAACCACTCCAGTATTTCAAGTGAAAAAAACTGTAAATGTTTTAGACAAATTCGGAAGTGCTCCTCACATACCACATTAAAACCCATAGCAACATGTCTATCTTTGAGGAAGGTAGAGTATTTTACAAGTGTGCAACTTGAGGAGTTATTCAGCAGTCATCCCATTCTATACACTAGTTAAGCTTTGTTCTAATATGAATTAAAAAGCAGAGCTACAAAAGACCCATAAGCTCAATTTCATGTTAAATGTTAACCCAGAATAACTGTTCAGAAGAAATGAAATTTCAGGTTTTATCAGTTAAAGAACATACCCTAAACAACCTAAACAAAAACATCACCTTTGCCCTTTAAAGATGCACAACCTTCTTTTTCCTGTTATGACAATAAACATTTATTCCCGTAAAAAGTTACGTTTTCCCAAGTAAAACAACATTCTCACTGCTGAGAATAAAGGATGAATTACTTTTCAATATGTAATCTTTTTTAAATATGTGAGATTTCTGTCTAATTCATGTCAAAGCAAAAGAAGTATTACTGCGTAACGATTAATACCTTGCTGAAAAGGGCTAGCTGCAGTCACAGTTGTTCCTGGATTTCTTCCAGCACCAGGCTTTCTTCCCCTCTGACCCGAGCTGTGACCTGCAGATTTCTTCCCTTTGCTCTCTGACCCTCTAGCCTCTGAAGAATCTTTTCCACTTGAAACGTGTGTAGAAACTTCCTGGAAATTTGCATTTGTAAATCGAGCCGTAGTATCTTCCAGACGCTTCAAGGAGCCTGACATGGAGCTGTTGCTAGTGCTTGTGTAAGTCTACCATTGTGATAAGTGAAATGGAATTAAAGAAAAGAAACAGTAAGATCATACAAAAATCTGTTACAATCAATTCGCACAACTAGAATGCTACAAGTATTGAAATTTCCATCATAAAAATTTAAAAAGTTTATTTCATCCTATATGAACAACAGTCAGCTATCATTACTGATTACTCAGTTAAGTGGCATTACCGTCAGATCATTTACTATCAAATTAGAACAATCAGTGGAAGCCGACTTGATGACTTATCCTCCATAGCTTATGCAAAGCTACTAGTTTTACATCAGTAATTAGTAATAAAATTTTAGTAACACAATACAAAATCCTAGAAACATTCAATAAACTTGCCAGTATGTTCAGTTTGATTCATCTAGTATTCCTATTTAAGCCAGCAGAACTACTCACGGCACAACAAATTCAGAGCAAACAGAAATCCTATGCCAAGGACTGGAAAGAGTTGCAAGGTGTCAAATCTATTTTTGGTATTTGAAGAAGACAGCCTCTGAGTTACATGTGCCATAAGACCAATATTTTGGCCTCAGATTTGTATTTATTTTCATAACTATATGTGCTGCATATTTATATATACATGCTGAATATGAGTTTTCTCCATGCCCATTCAAACAATTTTAATGATTTGGAAAACATACAAGACTATTCTTTATATATTCCAATATACCAATAGGTATAAAAGAAGCCACTCTCTCAAATAACAGATTTAGAAGATTTCACATACTAAGGTAACTGGCAATAACAGAAGTTACATAAAATTAATTGTCAATATATATGATTAAAGTACAATTATTTTGTGAAAAAGAATGCTTAAATGTAACATCAACTTTGGTGGAAGAAGGAAAGACTTCAAACACAGTGCAATCAAATTGGAAATTTTTCACCAGCAATGGATCTGACAAAGGCTTCAGAACCTAACCATTTGCACTTTCACAACTTTATAGTCTCATCGCCAAACAAAATCAACTGCAGTAAGCTCCTAAGCATTCATTTCCCATCATCACACCAGCCTTCCCTCAGTCAGTAGCTTCTTTAAAGCGCCTCCAGAAAAACTGTTCTGGTTGAATTCTACCTCTAGTCCCTTAACCTTAGTATTACTTTGTAGCGTTGGTTTCTTTTTTGTCTTAACTTGTTATGTCTAAACACCATAAGCCAAGATAAGACTGACACCATGTTCCAAACTACAACAGGTAAACAGACAAAAATTTCTCCAGAGAGCAAATACACATTCAAACTGGCTAGACTTCATCTCTTGTTTTACAGGCGCCAGCATTTCCACACATAATAGTTCTACACAGACAAGTGAACTCACTCTAAAAGCACTTTCCCCATAAGCTTAGGCTATTCCTGAGGCTCTCCCACTTACATCACAGCCATATGACCTAGTATATGAAAAAAACATGCAAAAGACAGTGCTTTTAAAATCTGCAAAGTAGAGCATATCCTGAATAGAAGAAATGCTGAGCACCATTATGACTTGAAGGTCCACAAGTAACAATTTTCATTGGTAACAATGAAAACAACAATTGGTATTTTCATACCATTCAGTTACTGCTATTTTAAATCCCTATATCAAATAAGCCAAACCATAATGCCTAGTAAAATGTATCTCACTACATAATAACCTAAATGGAAAACATACATTGTTACGAAGACACACAAAGTACCTGTAAAGCACCCGCTCACATTAACAAAATCTGCACAGCCTGTCTAAAATAGAACTTCTTTTTAACTAGCAAAAAAGTTATTTTCATTTACCTACCTAAGCAGGAATGCAAAATATAGCCCTCCAAAATTGCAAATACAGTCCTATTATAAAATGCAACAGAAACATATTACAGGCTTTCCAAATATCAATGAAGAAAATATATTAGCTTAGGTCTGTTAAAGTACAACATTAAGAATAAGTTACCTCAGTTTGACATTACTATACTGATAACTGTTTTCAGTGAAGATGGAGCCAATTCTAAGGTAAATGTAGCAGTTAACTTTTTGAACTGTTGCAAAGTCCACAAGTATGCTCAATTTTCCTGAAACTGATGTGTCACTTGACCTGTGTTAAGAAGCAGTGGTTCAAATGTGGGTCATTTGAACAAAGGCTTTCCAGACATGCAATAACCCACTCCCTCAAAGTCAGCTTTTTCTGGGACCTGTGGTTTCTCCTCTTATCTAACTCTCTCCTCTCCTAACTTTTATCTACTACCGCCCCCCCAGCTGAATACTAATTGCCAGGATAATTCTCTATTGCTATCAACAGCCATATTTTGATGTTATCTAATATCTCTTCTCCTTATGGCAGGATTCGTTTGGAGGGCTTTTTTTCGTTGTGGGTTTTTACTTGGTAAAAAGGAAATCAAGAGCTTAAGCTCTACAAGATCTGGTCAGGACCAGGCAATGACTAATAGGCAGTCATTTGCATATGCTGTGCAGAGATTTGAAGTAAGGATATAATGTTTCATTTGCCATCCCTAGAAAGGTCAGGATAATATGATTTAGCTATTAATACCGAATATATATTCAGAGACTGCATGCCTGAATCCTGCATTTAGCAGATTTTGGATAACATGCATACACAGTGCAGTTCTGCTCATGAAAGCTTTATTCAACAGGTATTTCTGTTACAGTATGTGCTGTGAAATATTCTGAAACATACTTGCTTGCTCAAAATATCTTGACCACTAATAGAATGTAACAGACATGAAGCAAAGCAAAATTCTATCTCTTGACCAGTATTTTTTTTTTCCAGATTGTGTTTCCTCACTTCAAGGAGTTAATTACAAGAAAGTATCCTAAACAGATCTGCATATTAATTACTTGGAGAATCCAAAAGATGCACAATACCATCCAAGATGAAAGGGCAGCACAGTTTGATTATAAAGCTAAATGGTTCATAAAACAACTTACCCATTCCTAAACAGTTTTTTCTAAAATGCCACACTCTAAAACACAAAGGCCTAGTATAAATGCCATCATAAATGGCAAAGACAGATTGATTTGGCAGGGTGTTTTTTTTGAAGTGATGCAAGTGAGGAGTGGCAAGGAACAGTGATCTAAGGATGAAGGCAGAACTTTGGTTCCTTAATCACTGGTTTCAGGTTCTGCTGTCCCCTGGAGCCTACCATGCCTTCCCCACTCCCCCCAGCATGTGCTTTCCATAGGAAAGAGACAGCTTAAGGCATCCCCACTGCTCACACTGCCGTCAGTCATTTCCCTTCACTTCAGTACAAACATCCCCCCAGAACAGAAATTCCTCTGATGTCCCCCAAGCCCATTCCTTGGTTTATGTGGGAGAACTGAAATAAGCAGTTCATGAATGTTCCTCCTGTTCTGCAAGTCAATCAGCAATTGCTACTGCAATTATCAAGCAAACTCGGTGTACATCACAGCTCCTTTATGATTCTCATAAAGCAGTTTGCAGGCTTTTTTTTTTTTTTTCCTTAAACTACACTTTTATGCTGCCAACTTGGAGCAGAGAGTTACTGTCACTTTTATACCTCACATATATCACCCTGTGTGCATCACAGCAAGCCTTAAAAGCAAGGAGAGCAAGTCTTAAAACTTCTGGAAAAGCTTTAGATTCACTGTAAAAGCATAATAATCATTCTTAACATACACAGCACATCCGATACTTGAAAAGCCTTTAGCCCTAATCCAGATGTACAGAACAGTACTATTGCAGAGGGAAGGGCCACAGCAGGCCATCAACCATAGCAGTGCCAGGTGGTAAGAGATGAGTCCAAGCAGAACAAACTAACAAAAAAACCCAACACATGAAACAAAACACCACACTGATGGAATACAGCGATGCTCAGTCATAAAACAGAGATAATCCTTCTCTTTTCATTCCCTTCAATATTCTACTGCAGTAGGATCAGAGCATCTCCCTTGAGAACTCATCTGCTGACATTCAGGGTGACCTACTCTTACAGGTATCAGCCACAGACTACAATTTGAAAGCAGATACACTATCTTAGCATTTCGGGGGGTTGGTTTGGGTTGGGTTTTTCTTGGGTTATATCTGTAAGACAATCAAAAAGTATTGATCATTATTTTTCTGGATCTGTTGAGCCATACACATTTTTTAACTCTTTTCTGAGCTTTCAAGGCTCAAAATACTAGAAAGGAGTTTTCACCACGACTAAATAAAGGGTTGGTGGCTCTCGTATATATGCTATAACGAGGAAAAAAAAAAAACAAAAAAAAACCACCCTCATCTGAAAAGAGAGAAAAAGCCCAAGTTATTCCGCTCCTTAAAAACTCAATGCCTATATCCCAAAAGAAAGGTGAAAAAAATGACAGCGTAGTAAACAGAGTAGTTCAGAATTTCCTATTTCAAACTTTTTCCAACATAACCAATCCATACTAAGTGGTGCCTGCTGAGACATCCCAGCGATGCTCAGAGCTGCCTCTCAGGAGATGTGCTCCGACTGCATGCAACCATTGCACTGGAACTTCAGTGAAATTGCTTCAAATTACATTTTACAGAACAGCCAAACAATCCACACATACTAATTCACATAATGTAAACTCACAGTTTTACTATGCAGCTGTTCACGAATATAACTTAAGAAGCCACTCATCCAGATTAAAACATACTCCAAGCTACCACCTGCATAAATGGTCATTACCACTCCTACCACAAAGGCTTTCCCTTCTTTAAGTAGGAAAAGATGAATTCATTTCAAATTTCAGCTCCCACAGCAGAGCGGCTGTGACAGCAGAAGTGATTATAAACAATGATAACAGTGTGCTCACTGCAAAGACAGACTGCTGTGAAAAAGACAGCAAGTTCAAATCAATTCTGACAACACTATGTAAAGGAATACACAAAAGTAGCATAATAAGAAAATGTTCTGAAGCAAAGATTATTCTCAGAAGAAAGCAGAGCTTCTCAAATTACTGAAATTTCAAAGTTTAAGGAACACATTCTTGAGGAACACAGTGTGACCATATAATTCCAAAAACTAAATGCATGTAAATTGGGTCAAAGGATCTTAAGAAAAAAGTTTTAAAAAGGGATGTGAAGAAATTAGCCACAGAGAAATCACTTCCAAACGGACAGCAAACATTTAAAGAAAAAAATCACATTCAGTAGCTTCAATAAAAAATAACAACCATAAAAAGGATCTAGAAAATACTTAGACAACTTAGGTAGAAAGAAGAGTCAGAAGGTAGAAAACAAAAAGAAACTGAAGTATTGCTGTTCCAATTCTACAATGAATACTTCCATTTGGTGCTTTTTTTTAATTATTTCAGTTACAGTTCAAGTTCTAGAATTACAGACAGCTCTTGTTCTCTGTATTTACTTGTAAGTCTACCTTGCTACTAGTTGCAATGTGTTTTTGGTAATGCTATGTATTTAATGATTTTTGAGGACTATCAAGAAGCAAGGTTTAAATATTCCAGGAATACAAAAATGATTGAAATGTTCATATTATTTATAGATTTAACTACAAAAATTGACTTGAAATATATACATATATATATATATATATATATAGTACAGTTAATTCTGATTAATAACTGTATTGCTAACAACTCAGCAACGTTGCAGGTAACTTGCATGAAATAGTCAGAGGCCCATTAAAAATGTTGTTTTACTGTTGTTAAAAGTGATAATCTACTCTTGTTCGTCTTAAAAAGTGCACACCATTCAATTGCACACCTTGAAATTATGAAAAATCATTATAAATGAGGTTAGCAGGAGAAAAATCCAACTCCCTCTGCCACATTAAAAGGATATTCTAACAGGTAGGACTTAGAAATGACCAACATTTCCACGTATTTTCTTTAACTCTTACACAAATATATGGTAACACCACTTGTTAATAAAACTTTTGATGATAATTATGTCACAGAAGTACAAAAGGGATATATACCCAAGAAAGATAAGGACATATGTAGTACAAAATCTTTGTACGGGATCTTCTCACACAAGAAAATTCTCTTATAAGCTATTTTAAGAGTTGTCTGAGACTCGAGAGAAACAGGCTCCAAATAAATTAATAAAATGAAGTTTAAAAAAAAAAAAAAAAACACAACAAAAAAAAAACCACAGGGACCAGTCAGTATAATTCAAGGAGTTCTGCAATCATTTCAATAAAAACCCACCATACTCCTAACTGCACACTAACTGCAGTATCTGATTACTCTTACATCAGAAGAGTAAAGCAGTAAATTTACCTTTTATTTAAAAATGAAGAAATACAGAATTATTGTGACATTCAGAAAGCCACTGATTAGTATATCTCAGCTGCTTTAGCATTACCAAAAGAATACAACAGAACCAGAAACAGGACTGTATCAGAAGCATGAGTCACAAACAACAATTTTAACAGGTAAACATCCTCAGGTCAATACTCCTACTACTAAGAACAAAAAAATACACAAAACATACTACAAAGCTTGCATTCTTGGTGATGATTCTTGTAGTTTATATCATTTATTAGTTGAGAGAAGAATTACAGGGACTAGAGAAAGCCAGTATTTCCATTGTTTTACCCTGTGCTGTTACGGTCTCAGTACACCATACAACACACATAAACACAATTGTTGAATACTGCACCTCATCAAGAACAACTACATGCATTACAACAAGCTTCAGCATCTTTTCTAAAGAACAAAATACTCCACGTACTGATAGCTGGTTAATTCAGGTATGACTCCCCAGCTTGGATGTCAAATATTCCCATATGTTTCCTAACTTTGAAGTGAGAAAACTTACTTCTTAATACTATTATGCTATTCTGTATTAGCGTCATTAGAGTCTTTTTTTGTAGTGGGGAGTGGGGGAAGGGGATAGGAGGCAAATAACAGAAGTTACTCTTCCAGAGCATAATCAGAATAGTTCTTATAATTTACCTATGTGTATTTCCTCTTAGTTAGGTATCTGCAGCAGGCTAACAGGAATACGGAACACGGAACCAAGAGTAGACTGCTAAAATAAGACTACGACACTGTCATTTTAAAGCTCTTGGAGTATAAAATGCAAATATTATGAGGAGTCAGCATAAGAAATTAAAGTGGAAGAAGATTAAAAAAAAAAATACATCAACTTACTTTCTCTGTAGTTACAGTAAGAGATGGAACCAAGGATGGTGAGGACTCCGACTGCTTCTTATATTTTTGCTTGTGTTTATCTTTCTCTTTATATTTCTGTAAGTTGCAAAAGAAAACACAATTCAGCTTCAACCTTAATGTACCCAAATTCATTTTTTTTTTTTTTTTCATTTTGCTTTGTTGTTGTTGGGTCTGGTGTTGTTTGGGTTTTTTTCATTTTCTGTTTTTCTACATATACAGATGTGGAAGTTTTCTTCCTATGTGTCATTTAAATAGAAATACGAAATTTGCCGTTTCACAGCAAAGCTTATAGGTGACATAATTACAACAATGTATGCCACAAAGTAGGATTTTAAGTTTGTAACACCTCAGATAAGCTTGTTGAGGGAAGTTTAGGTCAGAGGATTTTGTTTTGGAGAAGGGTCTGTTTGTTTCAGGGTTTTTGGACCTGGAAAATAAAAATTTAGGGGAAGAAAAAGTAAGGGAAGAGGGATTTGACTGCACTGCACAGTCTTTTCAATAGCTTCTTAAATGTATCAATCCAAGAATTGTTATCCTGCACTGCCAGCACACAAGCAGGAAGAGAACAACATCTACACCAAGATTCCTGTGTTGTCAGATCTGTTGTAAGCACAATAAAGACTTGATTCACTTGATTTCATCAGCACTAGTAACTCAGCTTTCTGTATCATCAGTGAACACATTCAGATAAACTTAACTATTTCAATGAAGCCTAAACAAGCCTTGAGAATGAAGCTGTGAAATGGAAACGAAAGCCACTGCATGAATTCATTTAATTTTTATCATTTTACTAGGAAATTCAAACTACCCAGCAGAAATTTTTATAATTTCAGAACAATGAGGCAATGACTTTAAAATTCTTCAAGATGAAACTTCATAGCAACATCAATAAAGAATATGAAACATTTAAATGAACATGTACAATTTCAGCTTTCTTCTTTTATTTCTACCATTATTTTTGTCTGAAAGGCAATGAAATGTAGTGTTCTGATCAAAATAACAGCCAGGAAGACTTCAAATTATATTCTGTAATGTACTGAAATAACTTTGATGGTATTCTCAATACAGAAGGATTTGTCAAGAAGGAAAGAGGGATGGATCCAAAATAGTAAATAGGGGAGGTGATGCACAGGTAGATAAAATAAATGACTTGAACAATCTGGAAAGAACATGCTTTAAACCCCTAAAGCATTAGCATCATAGCAAATCTTTCTTCTAGATCCAAAATATCAACACAGAGTTTGCTAGGACATGTTACCAAGATGCACAGAGATGGCACTGGCAAGAGTCACCAGAAGATGCTGGAAGGAACCTCACCCAAAGGCCTTTATATATGAAGATATTGACCACAGGAGGTCTGATGTTCTTTGCTTTATATTTCCTCTTCCTCTTAGGTTTTACTTCCTCCAACAAATCATGCCTCCATTTTTTCCTCTTTTCTTGTTTCTTCCTTTCTAACGAAAATTCAGGTATCCTACTTCTGAACATGAATTGACTCCAGATGGAATTAACATCAAAGAAGTAGGGAAAAATTCACTTGCAGGAAAACCTTTGAAATGAATGCTCAGGTTTTACACAGATCAGAATAAATGTTTCAACAACCTGCTGAGATGAAGAGCTTTAGCTGCCAATAAATTGACTTCCTGCAGTTGCACACTCATCTCACCATGAAGATGCATACATAGCATAGCAAGAGTTCTAAAACATTATTCACTTCTTATCCAGAAAAGGAGTAACAAAGTGACATGAATTCCCACAATTTAACAAATATCAAAACTTTCAATCAAGTCAGTCTGAAAGGACACACAAACCAATGATCTTTCCCACTTACAAAAAAAAAATAAACAGCTGGTCCTTCATGACAACCCAGTACATGCTTCACTTTTTATCAGATTTGCTTCTCTGATCAGCCATAGCTCCCAAGACACCCATCCTGAAAGCCACTGGAAACTATCATTCTAGAGAAGGCAGTGATATCAACTGGCTGACAGCAGAGCAAATCTTGAAACAGGAAAAAAAGCAGAAAATAAATAATCTTAACAAGGACTCTGCCTGACAAGAGTTCTCCATACCCCAGCACAAGAAATCAAAAAGAAGAGGCAGGAAACTGGTATGGCTGAAGAAGGAACTGCTGGTCAAACTGAGGGAGAAAGAAACATACAGGCAATGGAAACAAGGATGTGTGGCTTGGGAAGAACACAGGGATACTGTTCAGATGTGCAGAGGTGGGATCAGGAAAGCCAATGCACAGGTATACTGAACATGATGAGGGACATGAAAAATAACATGTTTCTTTAGAAACATTGGTAAGAACAGATTGGCAAAGGAAAGTGCACCCACTCTGATAAACAAGAAGGGGGAACAGGCTTCAACAGATGTGGAAAAAGCTGAGGTAACTGAATTTTTTGCCTTGGTCTTCACTGCCAGTCCAGCTTCCCAGGTCCCTGACTGTCTAGGCAGGGGTCAGGGAAGTGAAATCCCTCCCACTATAAGAGCAGAGCATGTCTGAGGCTGCCTCATAAGACTTAATGTGTACAACACTATGGAGCCAGACAAATGCACCCCAAGGTCCTAAAGAACTGGCTGATGTAGTTGCCAAGCCACTCCCCACTATATTTGAAAGTCATGGCTTTCAAGCAAAGCCCCCAGTTAGTGGGAAAAGGGAAACACTGCTCCCATTTTTAAGAAAGGGATAAAGAAATTTAAGAGCAGGGGCGCTACAAGCTTGTGAACATCACATTTTTGCCTAGGAAATTATGAAGCAGATCCTCCTGGAAGATATTTACAGCACATGCAGGATGAGGAAATGACCTGAGACGTTAGCAATGGTTTCACCAAGGGCAGATCGTGACTGACCAGTGTGGGGTCTTCTAAAATGGAGCGACAGCATCAGTGGATAAAGGAAGGGCAACTGATGTCATCTACCTGGATTTAGGCAATGCCTTTGACATGGCCCCGCACCACACTCATTTCTAAATTGGAGAAATACAGATTTGAAGGCGGCACTCATCGGTGCATTAGGAACTGGCTACATGGTCACAGCCAGAGAGTTGTGATCAACAGCTCTATGTTCAGAAAGAGGCCAGCCACAAGTGAAGTCACCCAGAGGTCTCTCTTGGGACCAGTGCTCTTCAGCACCTTTCTCAATGACATGGCTTTGGATGCCTCATCCCTGCAGGCTGTCATGGCCAGGTTGGATAAGGCTCTGAGCAGCCCAATCTACTGGTTGGCAACCCTGTCAACAACAAAGGGTTGGAATCGAATGTTGTTTGAGGTCCCTTCCAATCTAAGCTACCTATTATTCTATTTATTGTGTATGTTCACCTTCATTTATTCCTATAAAAAACTGCAAGCATCTAAAACATATGTTGCATTTACTATGAAATCCTACTCTGTCTGCAAGGTATCTTTAAAGACACCCATCAAATATATGCCAAAAAATACGCAAACACAATGGCAAATAAAAGGGACAAATTACAATTTACTGGTTCTGTAAGCTTAACACTGCAGTTCACCTTTAATTGCAAAACTTGGTGCCTGGTGAACAGCATGTAGATACAATTTTTTTTATTTTTTTAAATAAAGTACCAAGAATATCTTCTAGAAACAGTTGCAAGTCAAACAAGTCAAAGAGTGACAAGTCAAACAAAGTCAACATGAACTACTAATAATCATAGTGTAAACTAGGACCCAAAACAAATAAGAAGAGTATCTTAAAGCACCATTTACTTCTACATCTTTCACAGCTATTGTTACAGAATACAAATACAGGTAGATAAGTTGCTCATATGGAAACAAAATCAAGCAGTAAACTTAATGACCTATTTTTAATATTTACACAACATTTTGTTTTCAAATTACTAACAAGATCCACTGCATAATTTTCTCAAATAAGAACTGTTTAAGTCACCAAAAATTTCAGTAGATTCTCTGCTATGATTGTTCAAAAGTTACTCTCCTCTATCTTATAATGTGGCAAAGTACCAACGCTGAGGAGTCAAGCAAAGGATACTACAACACACTGAGATTGAAGAAAAAAAAACATGACAGTCCAATTAATGCAGTTACTTCAAAGTGTTAGAAAACTATTGATGAAACTAAAATAAATAATGTCATAATAATGAATAAAATATGAAGACTTAATAATATAAGAAGTATATAATGGTTATTTTTAACTGAAAGTATTTCAGTTGATCCCTGCAGGGTAGGGAGGCAATCTGGAAAAGCAAAGTGATCTTTCTTTCTCAAAAAAGTCTTTTGATGAGTATGGAAAGAACTTACTACAAAAGCCAAAGTGAAATAGTTTCACAAAGGAATATAAAAGAGCAGCTAAGGCTCCTCCATGGTCTTCTCTCAAGTCCCTCTCTGCACCATTAAACCTTGACAGACACGGATTGTTTTTCTTTAAAGAGAAAAAATATAAAGTTCACTGTAAAGAGAATTTCTAAATTTTGCTAGCCATGGAATTTTTCTTGTATAGTTTACAGAGGCTATTATCACATTGCAGCAAAGAATTCTGTATTTCTCTGTCCTGGCCCACATATATCAAAGCACTTCTGATACCAACTTATAGTTGTTTCAGTTGCTAAAAATAATAAACACAGAATGCCAGTAAGCTTGCTGAATTCCACAAGTGGTACAAAACTTTTCCATGACACAAAGGTTGATCTCAGACATTCAAAATTCCTGCTTTAGCTCTTTCCAAAGATAAAGCTACTAGCAACACCAGCAGAATAAGGTGTTCTTCCACAGCCTCCTGTTCCCCAAGTATTTTCCCCAAAAACCTTGAGGTAAACACTTGGGAAGTGAAAAAAGAGGAATTAGAGCAGAACGTCAAGCAAGATACTACCAATCCCACTTAAGAGGTACACAGACTCATCTCTAATCATTTTTAAAAAACACCTCCCCATAACAACTAAGCATTTTTAGTGCCATAGTAATTAGAGAGTAACTAAGCTATTTATTCTGTAGTTTCAAATTGCTCATTACAATTCAATTATACCTAAGCTTTTTAGTTGTTTTTTATTGTTACATCTTTACACATTGATTTTGTAAGCACAGTGCCCAAATGAGACTAATATTTATTCTAAAGGAAAACAAATCTTTTCAACTTTTCAACAGTTCATTTGCAAAATTGACAGCTATCCATACCAATATTTTCAGACCAACCCCTTCTTACTGCAAAACAATACTTTTTAGTATTGACAGAATGGTCAGAATCATAGAAGTGCTTGAGTTCAAAGGGATCTTTAAAGATCACTTAGCCCAGCTTCCCTGCAATGAACAGGGTGCCCCATTCAGCCTGACCTTGGGTATCTCCATGGACGGGGCATACACCACCTCTCTGGGCCAGTGCCTCACTACCCTTATTGTAAAAAACTTCCTCCTTACATCCAATCTAAATCTCTCCTCTTGTAGTTACAAACCATCCCCCCCTGTCCTATCACAGCAGACCCTGCTAAACAGTCTGTTCCCTTCATTCTCACAGCCCCCTGTAGGTACTGAAAGGTCACTCTCAGCTCTTCCCAGAGCCTTCTCTTCCCCAGGCAGAACAGCCCCAGCTCCCTCAGCCTGTCCTCACAGGGCAGGTGTTCCATCCCTGGGATCATTTTTGTGGCCCTCCTCTGGACGCACTCCACATCCCTCCTGTACTGAAGACTGCACATCTGGACACAGTACTAAAGGTGAAGTCTCACAGTGCAGAGTAGAGGGGCAGGATCACCTCCCTTGACCTGCTGATCATGCTTCTTTTACTGCAGCCCAGGACACAGTTGGTTTTCTGGGCTGCAGGGACACACTACTAGTTGAAACTTGATGATCACTGTGGCCCTTTTCAACCCAGGCCATTCTATGACTTCAGTACCTGCAAGTACTTTTCAGTCAGGCTTTGCTCCATCCGTTCATCCCCCAGCTTGTACTGATAGTGAGGACTGCACTCAGGTACAAGACCTTGCATTTGGGCTTGCTGAACCTCTGAGGTTCGCCTGTGCCCACTGCTCAGCCTGTCTAGATCTCTCTGAATGGCATCTCATCCCTCATACATGTCAATCATACCAAACAACTCAGTGTCATCTGCAAGCTTGATGAGGATGTACTCAGTTCCACTGATGAAGATATTAAACAGCACTGGTCCCAGTACTGACTCCTGAGGGATAGTTTTTCAGGTTTGATCAAAATAACTACATCCAGTTTTCAGCTCACAGTTTCTGTCTTTTTGAATGGAAGGATGCCCAAAGTTCAGATTATCCAGATCTCCAAAGTACAAAGATGAAAGACAGAATAAAAACACACTCCCTAAAACTCTTTATTTATATAGAAATAAAAATACAAGTATTTACTCTGAGAATAATCAAGATTCCAAATGGATTTGCAGAGGACAAAATAAGAAAAATCACTCTAAGTGAATTACCCTTCTCCTCCAAGATGTAGTATATAACATATACAGTACAATAAAATAAGTACAATAAATAATAATCACAGCCTGAATCCATGATTGAGCACCTGGTGAAGGGACATAACCAGCCCTAGGAGCACAGGTGGAAGCAATTCACGTTTGTGACTAGAAGGGTTGGACCCTGGGTCCACCCTTCCCTAACCTCATTTAAGGGCTGGCAGCTGCAACAGAATTACCTCCTTGGGAGTGTTTGGTGAGCCCTGATCCTCAGAAAGGGGTAAGTGATTCCTATTTTATTGCTAGATTGTAAGCTCTGCCTTTCTCAAGTGATCAAAAAATTGTTTAAAGCAGCTGTATCTACTACTGCTTATCTTTACAGCTTTCATACCAAACTTGTTCCATTGGCCAATATTTTGCAAAGCATGGATATTTATTAAGCATGTCAGACAAAACTCCAGAACAAAAGCCTGTAGTCATGAAAACTTAAGTGATTTACAAATTCTGAAAACTGCAACTCTTTTCTACCAAGCAAACTTATATTATCAATTAATTTAATTTTAAACAGCATCTTATGATACAACACACAAAGCAAATTAAACTTGATTGTGTAAAAATGCTATAACGTGCTCTGACAACATCTAAACATCAATCCAGAGGTAGCTTCATTACACACTGTTGCTTTACCTAGTGTTACAGGTTATGCAGTCTTCTGGAGAACTGTGTTTCAGTTCACAAAAAGTAGAAAAACTTAATCCTATTCATTGCAAACTTATCCAGCGGCAGAAAAAGGTCAGGAATTGCAGTGGCAAAATACAACATTAACAATACCAAGAACTCAAACTATTTCACAGATATTATAGCCTGAAATATCTCCAATCAAAGTCACTTTTCTTGCTCTGGTTCAGACACATGAAACAAAGTTTCTTCAAACTTAACTTCAAGGTTTTGTCAATTTGAGTAAAAATCCACACATGTACTTTTTAAAAGCACGACCTGCAATACAGTAACAGTGGAAGATTAAGCAAACTAAAGAGAAAGTAAAGCTAGTAGACTAGCGGAGTCTTAACCTTAAATTCTGGAGAAGAGGAGGCTCAGGGGAGACCTCACTGCACTTTACAACTTCCTGAAGGGAGGCTGTGATGAAAAAGGGTCTGGCCTCTTCTCCCAGGCAAACAGTAGGACCTGAGGAAATGGCCAGAAGTCGTACCAGAGGAGGTTTAGGTTGAACATTAGAGAAACTTCTTCTCTCAGAGGGTGGTCAGGCACTGAAATGGCTGCCCAGGGAGGTGGTGGAGTCGCCGTCCCTGGCAGTGTTCAAGAGGTCCCTGGATGAGGAGCTACGAGAGATGGTTTAGTAGCTTGTGGCACTGATAGGAATGGGAGGGTGGTTGGACTAGATGATCTTGCAGGTTGTTTCCAACCTTGCGATTCTATGATTCTATGAACCTGGAAGTAATTCTGTGGTGTCATTCAAAATTGTTTCCTTCCATGCTCATATTGCTAAGAAAATAATGCCAAGAATCCATACTTTCATTATTTTCAGTCAAATTGTGATTCAGAGCTACTACTACATCACAGTGCGCGTACTCCTTCAGCGCCAGATGAAAACAGAACTATTCACCACTACTATTAACCAGACATAAAGACATCTTTTTAAAGGGTAGTCCTGGAACAATGAAAATCAACACCATCCACAGTGGAAGTAAGCTTGAAAACAAATCCAATGTTAAGGAGACTAGTGCCCTGAAGACAGATATTTGTTATTAAATGCCACTATACATATAGCTCCTCCAGGTAATACACACTTGTTCAGTACATATTGTTTTTCACAATTTGTATGCTTTTGAGAAATACAAAATTCAGTCCACCCATACTCACAGAAAAGTCTATTAAGTTAGTAGTATATAATGAATGCAGGTGAGCAGTTCTGCATGTATTCTCAGGAAGGAGACTTGAAAAAAGATTCAAAGATAAATTGTATTGCTGTGTCACTGTTTGTTCTTTCTTTGTGTTGTATTTAGATAAATTTCCCACAGACAGGTATTAATTCACAGCATTAGAAATGTAAAATAATCACCATAAATTTAAAATTCATTTTTAAAAATATATGAAGTTAAATTGTTACGAGAATTCACCAATGACAAAGTTATCACTTGGTTTGCTACCTTTGTACTTCACTGGAAGAATTCCAGGTGAATTACAAAGTATTTTGCCACTATGGTAGATCTGATCACCAGTACCATTAAAATGTGTCAACAACAGATGTAAGATCCCTGATGGGGGCCCCCCCCCCCCGGAACATGCAACAGACAAACATGATGAACT
Source organism: Lagopus leucura (assembly GCF_019238085.1). NCBI lineage: Eukaryota > Metazoa > Chordata > Aves > Galliformes > Phasianidae > Lagopus > Lagopus leucura. The sequence continues at coordinate 33,157,904 of NW_024962334.1, read as the reverse complement.
AGATGTTGAGTACTCAGACATTTGCTGAATAATTTACTCCCTTTATTATTTCCCTCCTGGTCACAACAACTATACAAAAAAAGAAAAATCTCTAATAGAAGAACTAAGGCAAATGAAGCTGCACAAAAACAACCTTCCTAAGAGACATGTTTCAGGGTGTATCCCAAAACTAGCCATAAGGAAGCAGGAAACTGTAAGCACGCATACAAGCACACCAAAGATGTTTTTTGACTGGACCCTAGAACCTCTAGCTCATCACCTGTGTTATCCAGTGCTTCAGGAACAAGATTTCCTTCATGCTTTTCAGCAAAAGTTAAGGTAAATGTTTATCAGAAAGTTCTACTATTAAGCAGATGTGCCACATAATTAGCAACAAAAAATCCACTTACTTTTTTCTCCTTCTCATGATGTTTATCCTGAGAGTGAGAGGAAGAATCACTTAAACTTTGATCATATGACCTATTAGATCCCCGTTTGCTCTTTTTCTAAAAAGAGAAAACATATTTATGGATATACAAAAGGAATCATCTGAATAAACAAAAAAATAGAAAGCACTTCACTGATAAAATGCCTTAGTACTTGAAGAAAAAACTTCAGTTTCTGAAAGCTTGACAAATAACTAATACTAGTAAAATTAACAAGACTACTGAATGTACATCCAGAAAATGTCTATCCACTCAATGACTTTCATACCTCCCAAGCAAAACGTTTTAGCAGAGAAAAATACATTATCTTCTAAAGGTTAAAAGATGATAGACACATTTTTTTCAAGTTTTGATAACATAAAACAGAGAAGATGCTGCTCAAATGAAGAAGTTGCATCACCAACACTGTTACATGCCTAAAATGCAATGTGAGGCAATTGCTTTACGGCTTCACCATTTATCAGTTAAGTGACCTCTCTATGACATTTTCTTTAAAATTGTGGGTTTTTTCTAAATAGGATACATGTTGCTACAATCATGTCATAAGCAGTACATAATGGAAATCCATGAAAAAAATTATGTTCAAGAGCCTATTCTGAAGCCACACATATTTATGCTACCCAGTGCCCAAAAAGTGTTTCTCACTGTATTGTAACTGAGGTAGCTCATAACCGAGTTATATAAACAGCTTCAAGTCAGTGCTTTTCCAACTGACATCTTTGGTAATTATACAACATCCATCATTTTCAGTAACAGACAACTAATACCTGTATTTATCAGGCAACAGCTCTAAAGAAAGATTAGAACACTAGCATGATCTTTCCAGTTTTTACTGTTCTTACCACTTGCAATGGCAAGCTATCATGTCAAATGTGATGCTGTGTTTTTACTATTACCTTGTTTTAAGTAGTTGTACGTATTCTCTAACACAGATGCACTGACATGTTAAAATCAAATGTATAGAAATATAGAGCTTGCCTTCACTAAGTAATGCCTGCCTAACTTCTGTTCTTTTCATATACTTAGCTCAAGATTTACGTTTTTAAAAAATAGGGTCTTCTAAACTTGAATCAATCTGACTTATCTTCATTATGAAATTCATCAATATTCACAGAGTTAATCTCCCTGAGCTTATATTCTAGAAACCTAAAAGGGTTCACTGGCCCTATTTTTACTTCATTGCAACATAAGTCTCCAAAATATTCAGCTTTTCTGCAGAGAACAAGTAACCTACAAGTTCCACCATATTTACAGCAACATATGAATTTCAGTCCAAATGTTTTAATTTTCATATGTCAATGTTTGTAAATAATGTTTTTAAAATATCACTAAACTGTTTAAGTCAGCTTGCCCAGAGAGGTGGCAGAAGCCCTGTCCTTGGAGACACTGAAGTTCAGACCAGTCAGGGCTCTGAGCACCTGATCTAGATGTAGGTGCCCTTGTTCACTGCAGGGGAGTTGGACTAGACGGCCTTTAAGGGTCCCTTCCAACTCAAATGATTCTAATTCTTTAAGTCCACACATGTACACATAGATATGGAACTGCCAAACAGATGTTAAAGAGAAAGCTTGAGAAGCCTAACACAAAAAGGTGCTGAAATAACTGAGAAGTTTCAAAGTTTTCGTTTTCTTAAAAAACATCAAACCCCAAGCTGTGTTCTTGAGATTGTGTTGAAGGGAACTAATGAGTAGAATATCCACTGGCTATACAGTGAAGATGGAGCAGAAGGAACAACAGCAAAACAGAACGACAGATGGAGAACGAAATGGAAGCCTTCTTTACAAGCCAATATAAAGAATAACAAAGAAAAAGTATTTTTAACTACTAATTGCAAAAAATACAAATAAAAACTAGATGCATATGTTATTTCTGCCAGAGGGAAAAAATACACATTTAGAAAATAAACAACATTTTTATCTAGAATCAACTGCTACAAGAAAAGTCTACCTTCTGAGCCACATGAAAATATAATTCTTAGCGTTAATAGCAATTCAGAGTGAAAAAATAAGTTAGTACCATTAATGTACAGAATTTAACCATTACTTACCAGCTTACTAAAATGGTATTTACAGTAGCCACAATATTGGACATTATCTGCACCATTGCCTTCTTCTTCACAAAGAAGTCCTGCAAACTGTGCACTAGAAACAAACCAAACAATATTCATGACAAGCAAATACCAACATGCACCAAAATAACACAGTTGATAACAAATGGATGCTTGTATTTGTATTTAATTAGAGGAGATTTCCACACAAGTGACTTCTAACAGCATGCCAGCACCTAATCCACCTCTGGCAACTCTGGAAAAACCTGTTGGTTACCTACAGCTGATGACTTTCTCCTAGATCTACAAACCATTCAAACAAATGTATAGCTTGAAAAATTTGAGTTATTTTTATAAATAAAGACAGCAGTGATGATTATTAGCTCAAACTGAAGTCAAAATTATGTACAGAAAGAATAGGTTGGTTTTTGCTTTGTTTTTAAACAAAACTATAGTGTGGACCCAAAGAAGAAATTCTTCTGAAGTTGCATATATCCTTCCCTGCTCTGCCAAGAAAATTACTTCTTTTTTTTTTTTTTTTAAATAGAACTTCAATGACATAATAAATCTAATATATTTCATGGGTTTAAAAGACTGTGGCAGGTTAATTTCTTTTAAAAGAAGAAAATGACTTACAGTGTCACTTTGTCTGGGCTAATATTACCTTATTCAACTACATTTTTCAAATCAAATTTGCTTTTCACCATTAGTAATGTTGATTTATTTTCTGTATCAAAACCAACTTAGATATTGAAAAACCAAGTATTCAGTTTCATTTTCCTCATCATTTTCATTAGCATAATAATGCAATGTTACAGACAAAGTGATGCAAGGAAATATGTAAATGAAAGAACAACATACAGGGCAGCTTATTTTCACTGTTTTCAAAAATCACTTTCCCCTCATTTATATATAATCACATTCTTGTGCAATCCAGAAATACTGTCTACTAAATACATGCACACCTACAGCAGACGCCAGCCATAAGCGAAGATCTGTCATTCTAAGCTTGTCATACAAAAACAGATGGACTCCAGCTCTTTCTTCTTCAGACATTAGTTTTGTTAACACAGAATTGACACAGCTTGATCTGGATCTCTGTTTCCTGCAGTTTTCACATTTTCCTTCCATTTCATAAATATTACAGAAGCCTCTCAATATCCTCAATACAGTATCAATAGCTCCCTGGTTAGAGATCATTTTTTGGTACATATCTGTTCACAATGAAACAGAAATCCTAAGAAATGGCAAGATAACAAAAGGTATATATTTGTAAGTTGAATGTGATTCCCAAGTTCTTTTTACACTTGCTGATAACAAGACTTTGGAAGAAAGAGACAACAGATGAAAAGGACTCTTCTTTCAAACAATTGGATGCATACATTTTTTCCATGTCCACAAGCAATTTTTCAAGGAGGTATGCAAGTTTTTAGGAGCAAAGTCTGTTCTCACCATATAACCAAACTTGACATTGATTACATCCAATGAAAAATCAGATGGTTATGAAGAAGTAAGACTTCAACATCCCTCCAGATAACTAAGTACTGAAGGAGCAAAACAAAAAAAAAAAAAACAACAACAAAAACCACACAGAGAGGCCCCCACCTCTGCAAGTGAGAATGTGCAGAGTTGCAAAATCAGTACTTAATCTGAACAAGACATTCAAAGTAACACCTGGTTACACTGAAGAAAATATTTTTAAGTAGGTGTGCAAACACTTTTTCTTAGACTGAGCTTCTGCACAGAAATGATGGAGCACAATGGGGCGCTCATAAAACTGATGAGTACATCTACAGCCAATGTACCTCAATAATCTGTGTAAATCTGCTACTACAAAAAAGCTTCAGCTGAATTTGAAAGAGTAAATATCCCCCAGAAGTTCTGGGGTGGAAATCCCTTTGCCTCATCTTACTTGCTGACATTTGTTGTCATCTAATACAGTCTCTTTTAGAAAGCCATAAAGTGAGACAAGCATCTACTGAATGCTTGCCAACCACAATAGCTTAAAGTGGAATAAATCAGGCAGACATTGCTGTTTTTTCTCCAGCAGCTACAGATGAAACCTAAATAAATAGTTCAGGATAGACGTGTACCACGTACATAATGCTAGAGAGGTGAACTACTCCAAATGTTTGAAAACCAGAAGTAGTCACTTTACTGCTGTATGTTTCAACACTTTCCTACTGATTTATCAAAAGATAACATCAAATCACCAGGTCAACAATTCACATTCCTTCCCATGCCTGTATCCTATAAAACATCTAAAAAAAGAGGATAGGAGAAGAAACACTAAACCTTACTCACATAAGCACAGAGCACTTAACACAACACAAAGGAGAATTATCAGACTACTTCTGCAGTTCCCAGCAACGTATACGATACCATTGCCATACAATCAGTAAACTCTAATAAAATTATTTCTACACAAACCACTTCACTGTATTTCTTCATCCCAAAATATTCTAATCAAATTTATTCATTTTATATTATAGAGTTGACTCTCTGGAAAATTCTTTCAGATATGTGGAATAATAAAATATACCTACCATGTTACATGAAAGGCTTGTCGACATCCGTGTTTATTACATGTCATGCATGCACCTGTGGCTGCTTTACTTTCTCTGCCTTGTTCATCACAGATATAGCATGTCTATCAAAGAGAAAAATACTTAATATGATGAAAAGCAAACAAATAAGTTATGTGTCACAAGAAATTCTAAGGTGAGAACTGTTGGATTGTGCATCTAACCTTATGTAATAACTCCTTTATAAAGAAGTCTAATTACACTTGTTTGCAAAAGATTATCTGGTAGACACTTTGGATCTGTATAACATTTGATCAGTGCTAAACGAGTACAAATACTAATTTATTTAAATTCTATACTGCTACTCAATCAGCCAAAATGGTTAAACAACCAAAGGCTAATAGCATTAGGCTTTAGGATTTTCCTGGCTTTCAAGTTTGCATTTATGTCTTTTTAAGCTGCAATCATTTTGACAGTCATTTAACAGTACTTGTAGCTACGACATTCAGAAACATCAAACCAGACTGAGTGCCTACCAGCAGTGGGTACCATAAGGTATATGTGCATATATCTACACAAACTACCAAAAGAAAAGCTGCAAGCTTAAAATTTTACTTGCACATTTGGTGTAAACAATTTTCAGAAGTCTCACAGCATGCTTCAATATACATACGACATTCAGTTACCTTCAATTAAATACTGAGTTTAACAGAGTTCTGCTTTAGTTTCAGACAGTTTCTAAGCATCTTAGAAAGTAATCAAGAAAGAACTCTCTGGAAACAAAGTTCAAATTAATACACCAAACCTATTTCAAGCTTAAAAACATGCTAAAATGAGAAGTTTCTATTACCTGAAAATCTTTTCACAGAATTTCTCACATAAATTTGCCTTACTGGGATACAATGGCATTTTTATTGAGAAAACATTCTCAATAAAATGTGGGGGAGAAAAAAAATCAAGATAAAAAGAATGCAGTATCTATCGCATTGTTTCACATGTAGCTGATGAACAGCAATACTTGTATGGAAGCGCACTATTACACTAGACATCACTACAAACTCTCACTAGCATTTCAGTGAGAAGCATTAGTCAAAAGTACATCTTCTTCCACCACTCCTCTAATAACCAAAATGTCATCTAGAAAAATCTATCACATCACATTTGTATCATCAGTTGCAAACTACAGCCCACATAAAATTTAACTGTTTATCAGTTCATTCTTAATGAATCCAGCACCAGTACAATCAAGTTACTCCTCTTAAATATGACATAATCTTACTGAAGGGACAAATATCAGTGGTACACTGCTATCCATAGGTATTCCATTGTAAGACCTTAGGTGTAACTGATTTGTCCCAACTGCAGTGCAACCTTTTCCAGAAAGGCAAGGAAAGAGAGTAGGATAGTAAATAAATAAAAAGAACATAAACTGATGTCCACTACCCAGTGTTTAAGAAAAAAGTCCCAAAACATCATTGAAATTGAAATTAAAAGGAAATAAGGCAAAATTGATGTTCTTTACAAAAGGAGTGAAAATGAGTGAAGTTTTGAAATCAGAACTGCCTTGAACAGTTATCCATCTTCAACACTTAAGTCAGCCAACTAAAGCATTTTTGTTATTGTGCAAGACTCTGAGGTAGGTGAATTATTTGGCATGGTTTTCTCTAGGCTTCTGAGGAGGACTAACAGCAGTAGCTAACACAGCCCAACACCATACCCTATCTCCTAACACTTGAAGGCTGGGGAAGGTGGAATTTTCACCCTGCTCCCACTGTGCCAGGTACCACACACAACGCATTGGGTCATTTGCCAGGGTCGGAGACTGGCCACTTTTTAGCTTTCCATACCATGATCCGACACGTGAAGATTTTATTAACAAACTCGGTCATAATCTTCAACTGCATCTGAATAACTATTTCTAAGTCTCAACGTAAGGTAGCTCTGTAAACAGAGTTCAATAGATTCCATACAGCTCAAGCTCCAGTTACCATTCTGTTTTGACAGAGTTTTGCCTAAAAAGTTTTCCTCACCAAAGTTCAGAAGCGGTGTAAGTGCTCCATTTAGTAAGGATGTAGGTCCTGTTCTTTGGCAGTGTATGCTGCATTCAGGACCCCTTAAACTGATTTACAGTAAAATGATTGAAAAAAAATAAGACTGACTGGATACATTACAAACAAGTTTAAACACAACACTGTGGACTGCCTACCCAACACAAATATCTAGAGACATTTTGCAAAGCTGCCTTGAGTTGTCTGTCAGTAATTTCCCTTCGAAGATTCAAAACTGTAAACCTTCTCTGCAAAAAAAGCCAGAAGGGAAGACAAAGCGAGGAATGTCTTGCAAAAAGAAAAATAAAAAAAGTAATGTGAGAAGCAGTTTATTCTACTTGTAAAAGCTACCTAAGAGAATTGCCTATTTACAGAATTGAACTTAGAATTTGTACACAAGTTTCTTATTGTTGCAGCAAATAATGAAATAAAATTTTAATAGCTGCCTTTACTGCTAGGTGGATCAACAAACTCCAAACGCACTTATTGTTTAAATCAACTCTGAAGAGGCTCTTAAAAGCAATAATTATATTCAATTACCACAGGCTTCAAATGTACCTGAGAAATTTATCTAAGAAAGACAGATAAATCTCTCATAAAACAAGTAAGAGATTATACACGCACAAGCAGCCAAGAAATAACAAACATCTATTCAATAGGAAAGTGATTTCTAGTCCATTCCTTTTTTGGATGCAACTATGTAAGAAGAGCTTTTGTATTAACTCACTCATCAGTTCACTCAGTGAGTTTACACTGTAACATGATGGCTTTTATCCAAGCAGCAGGTAAACTCCACAGAATGAGTGGCCATAAGCTCATGCTCTGGCATCATCTTTGTTCCTTCTTGTACCCAAGATTACAGTTCTGCATAATATTATGTATTTTACAACATAAAATAAGGAAACAATTACATAAAAGAATCCCATGTAAATCAAGTAGTATCTCCTGGCAAAATTCCAAGGAGGTTTTTCTTTCTTTTAGAGACTTTAGTATGAATTCTCATGACAATTTTTGTTGAACTACATTTTATCCCAATTCCATATGGAAGACCACTTCCAGACATACACAGCTGCATACACAAAAATTAGTCAGGACTTAACAAGAAATCCAATCTTTCTAGACATCATTCTTTTCCAACCAAAGTTGACAAGCAGAATCAAACTGACTGGAACTGTGACCCCAAATTTGCAATTTTTGATAAGTTATTACATTTTCTAATGTATTATACTGGCCTGTATTAAAGTAGTTTTAGACTGACAGCTAACTTGGAAAACCGTCCCCAACCTGAACACCAACAAAGAAGCAGAAAATTAAAAATTTGACAACAGGAACTCTACACTGTCTGTACACCACTGATATTCAATGACATGTTTTAAGTACATTAAGGAAGAACCATTACAAATCAAAAAAAAAAAAAAAAAAAAAAACCAAAAAAACACTATGACTACTGATGGGGGAAAAGGAGCAAACAGAAATTCTATTGGCCCAAAGTTGAGCAGGGAAAAAATTGCTGCTTCATGTCCAAGCACAAAACATCTATTGGTTCTGCACTTACTCTCACTATTTCAATTTCTTGCCAAGCAGAAGGAAGTTCACAGTCAAAAGTTGACACAGATACTCAGGTAGTACAAATGAGAAAACATCAGAAAGACCTACAGTTTGACTCTTTTCATACACTGGTAAGTAGGAAGGGAAAAACGTGTGGAACAGCAATATTAGTGAGTGAGACAGATAAGGAAAAGACCAACATATTGAACAGGAAAAAAGACTAGAAAGACAGGAAAAAGAATAGAGTATAATGTGGATTTTTCTGTGAGAGGAAAAAAAAAAATAAAAGCAGAGACATAAACTGGGGAAAAAAGAAAAAAAAAAAAAGACAGGTTACAGAAACAACATGACATGGGCTGGTTTCCCTGTAGGAAATGACATGTTCTGGGCTTTTTTTAAATATAATGAAGTGCATTCTTCTTTTGCTCCTATGTCCACCAACCATCATGGAATAACGTAAGAGAAAGAAACTAGAATTAAAAGGAACTGCACAAAAAAGTGTTAATAAAACTACTCATAAATTGAGTTCACTGCCTACAAAAAGGAAAACACAAAAATACAAAGGAGGGAGTAGTTAGGTATCATGGGGAAAAGGCAGTGCAAGTGGAAGACCAAGTAGAAAAAAATAAGCTATTAGTATAAAATACTAACGATTTTTTTAAATAGTCTTGCCACACTTCAAAAAAGATTCCATCTCACTGACACTTATTTTGGAGCAGTTATTCTATTTCTTCTACAGGCAATTAATCCTGCTAAAGGAAGCATTGTTTACAAAAGCAAAAGTCTGCAAGATTTAGCCTTAATATATTGGTACTGCTGTTCTTGTTTATGAAGTTCTTATTAATAATTAAAACAGTAGGACTAAGTGGTAATTAATATTAACATTTCAAATAAGGTGTAATAATATTCTTACATATGGGACATATTTCACATTGCTTTCAAAATAAACCATTATTCAAAGATATATAAAGCAGTATTTTTAATTAACAAAACAGTCCCCCCTCTGTATAAGAATAATCAGACACTGCAGATAACTTTGCAGTTTAACTGAATAACACAGCTTTCTTAATTCTTGAACTCATCATTGATACATGGAAGAAAACACACAACATTACAGTAGCTATTGATAAATTTTACGTAAACTGCATTTAAAGAACTGTAGTTTTAGCTTATTTAAAGCTCACAAGTTTGCAAATATACACATTGCATACAGATAAAAAGACTCATAATTATACCTTATTGTAACGATCATGAGGAACGGACTGCAACACAATAGGTTCCATTGTAGCGACATTCGCAAACTGCACCTCGGGAATGTACAGAGCACAAACCACATGAGCCCAACCTACAAAAAGTTACAATTGTATTTAATTTTAACATTTTCTAGAAGCTCAAAGGACATTTCAATTACTCTACCAAGAACCTCTTACAACACTCTTCTCCATTAACTATTTTAACAGTTTAAAACATTGCAGACCTAAATGGCTTAAATCACGTTCACATTTCATTTTATATTACCCAAAGTTAAGATGAGCTGTAAAATATTTTAAGTTTATTGTGTGGAGAATTCCTAAAAATAATACTTCATGAACTGCAGACAGTAATGATTCATACAAACACAAATGAAAAAGCAGTTTCTTTCTTTAAATTACTTGGATTACCACAGAAGACACTTAAAAACTATGCAAATTCCCACAAAAGAAAAACAGGGTCTGAAGAAACTATTCATGCAAGCCTTACTTTCGTGTAAGACTTTCTGTGTACACTTTTTATTCAAACAAAACCATTCTGAATTGACTAGACTCATCTATTCTCTCCAAAGCAAGAAATCCCACATCATGCGCACACACACACATAAATATATACAAAAAAAAAAAAAAAAAAAAAAAAAAAAACCACATACCTATGATTTTTTTTTTAATTTTCCTAGTTTTGAAGATTTAGACAACTTACTTATTCTAACTAGATCAACTCCTACATCCAGTCCTGTTCTAAGCCACTGACCTGGGGCTCAGTTACTCACCTCATTGTACTTTAGCAACACTTCAAGAAATAAAAGTTCCTAAAATAGCATTAGGAATGGTGGGGAAAGGGGGGTGGAAGGAAGAAAACTCCTCAGAAAGAAAACTACTGATTTCAGGCTTTCCTTCCATGCCAAGATTCTGAGAGTTACAAGCTTGTTCCAGTAGAGACTACTTTGCCACAAGTGTAAGAAAACTGTCCATATTCTATGCTTGGGTAAATTCAGCAAAATTTAACCCAATATCAGAAGCAACTGTGCTGCTTCATCATCATATTCATAAATTCTTAACACAAGGAACAAGTATTCGACTAGTAGAAGAGTAGAGAAAATGAAGTACAAACTGCCATTTTGAACCACTTTTTAAAAAATTTTCTACAGACCATTTTAAAACTATCACTAACAAACTAACAGAGAAAAAAGAACACAAAACACCTATGAACACCTCAGGTTGTATGTTCTCTGTTTGATATATCTTCAGAGAATTAGTGTTCATAAGGATTTTCTTAAGACTTGCACACTGCCCTGAGCCACAGCCATCTTACTAGAGACAGATAAGGAAACGTTAACATGGTGTTAAAGGTGGATATTTCTCTTTAAATCTCCTCCCCTGAAAAAGTATTAATCTAATAACCCACTAAACCCACAGAAAAGTGACAGACAGTGTCTACATAGCAAAACAAATGACATACATCAGCACTGACAAACTTCTTGGAAAAGAGATTAAAAACTGCTCAAGGAACTAAGGACCAGGGACCTTCTCCACCTGTTTCCAGTATCTTCTTCAGATCCTAAACAATCTGACCTTTGCAAAAAATGACAACTTGCCCAATAAGAAATTAAATCACAGGGAAGGTTGCAGCATTTTTATCCCCATCTACAAGCCACAAATGCCTAAGCCTGCATGACCTCTCACTGGGACTCAAAGAGTCCATGCACCAAGCTACTTAAGTGTTACTTTGTCCAAGGTTTCACTGGTTAAGAAAGACTGAAGTATCAGAAAGCTCATCTGGAAGAACCAAAACCAGCACACTCAGGAGTTCCTTCCCATGAAAGCATGGGGAAGAAATTCTTCCCTCACGAGTGTTGCTGAGGACTGGTTTCCTGAAGAGGCTGTGCAATCTCCATCACTGGAGAACTTCGCAAGGTCTGTAGACCCCTCCACAAAATTTATCAGTTAAGGGTGGCCAGAGCGTTCAGTTTCACCACAGAAAGACAAAACAGTAGTGGAAAACAGAATAGGAAGTAAACAAGATTCACCTTTTTCCTGAACACCAAAAGATTACTCAAGACTATTCCAAAGCATGAAACCAAGGACACCCGAAGGGAGCAAGTGTGACAGCTCGCTGTCTCAATGATGGAAGAATGAACTACTATTACTAGCATACAAGTAGCCTTTATTTCCAACCTTCTGGAACCAAGAGACTTTTGACTGCATAACAAAGTGAGAAAAAGCCTCCCCCATCCTCCTAGGGAGGAAAGTGAATGGCCAGGGCTTTGCTTCCTGCTCTACCTCCTCCTTATGCCTTTCAGATTTTTAAACTCTAGCACAGAATGCAGAAACAAAAAAATTCAGTATCATCTTCCCCAAGAAAACATCTCAAAAGTGCAGTCATAAGGCTACATACTCATGTGCTTATTATCACATGTGGTTTATTTCAGTTCATATTAGCCCAGGCTTAAAAGGCAAAATGAAGCAACACACAAACACACAAGACTGTTTAGCCAGACAGAGTAGGCCACTTTCATTGGAGAGCTCAGACTCTCCTAGTTGACAGGACAGAACCCGAATATTCCCCTTCCTTGTCAAGTACTTACACCATTCTGCTGCCTGGCCCAGAGAAGCTGCTACTCCCTTCCCCTTTAGACAACTCAGAGACTCTCTTGCCATCTTCCAAGCTGAGTAGTTTTGTGTATTATTTCTTACTAGATGACAGAGACACTTTTTTGCAAGAATAATTAAACATTCCAAACAGACACCCACCCAAATGTGTGCATGTATACAACTTGCTGAAGAAGCAAGCATTTTTATCTGGATTTATAATATTTAAGGCCACATTAAAGTCACATTCTTCAATTAGCTCCATACATAAGTCATAAACTTCATATAACTTATTACAATATTTCTGGGCAACTATACATCTTCCACTCCAAAAAAAGACATAATTAAATTAAATTGAGGTTTCCCAATGCTTAAGTGTGAAGACACACATCTCAAGGGTAAAACAAAAACAAAGCTTACTGATGACAGCCAAGTTAAAATATATGTTCAATATATTTCAATTGCACTTTCTAGCTTTACTTACTCATTACTTTCAGTAACTTTAGGAAATTCTAACAGAAATATTTATACATATCCACTTTATTTTATAACGTAACTCAAGTGTAGCTATAACATTTTTCCACGTTTAAAAACAAGCCCAAGATCTACTTCAGTAACAATAATGACAAAAACAGTAATTTCAAACAGCAAGAATTGAAAATTAATGCCAAAAAGCCTTCAAAATTAAAATATATCTTATGAAAGCTTTTTACTTGAGCCCCACTGCCACCATTTTTTCTTTAAGTATCTGTCAGAAAAGAACACTGAGATTTGCCAATTTTAGGTTTTGTCCTGGCATGTCAAATGCTTAATTACAAGTCAGAATCCATCCTCATTTTACAAATCTTTTGCTGAGATTCTGATCTCAGATGCCTAACTAATTTTCACCTCAGTGAAAACTTTCTAACATTGCATATTCAAAATATTTAAGTATGTAATATTCATTAACATTCAGTGTAACAGATCTCGAGTTCCAGAGCCTTAACTAGAAGTCTGTCATCCCAACAACAGCAAACAGGTAACTATTTCATCACTAGTTAATAAAAGCTGTTGCCAACACATAATTGTATAGTAACAACCAAATTCTCTTACAGTAATAATCCACCCTACCACTCAAATACAGAGAAGGCAGAGTGCTAACAGTTGCAGAACAGGCTCTGGACAATCAATGCCAAAGGAGCACAGCAGAGCAGTAGTAGCCAGAACCATGAAGTCACAGAGAAGTCCAGCTGCAATGGCAGCCTGGGGCCCAAAACAGAGCTCTGTGATGTCATCACCATCTCCTAACTCCAATCTGACCTCTGAATAAGATTTGCTTATGCATTCTGTGAAAGTTCCTAAAGAGTCCATTGTATTTCACCAAGGAATTTTATGCCATCTGTAACTTTAACTCACTCCTAACCAAAGTGAACACCATTTTTTAGCACAGAAAAAGCTTTCTTTGTTTGAAACACTATTTTTCTTATTAGAGTCACTCTGGGTTGTAGCTTACGGACACACCTCAATCCATTTCAACTGTGAGCTGTCACGGGAAGGTAAAGTCCCACCTCCCTCTCCCTGAAGTACAGCTTGCCATATACTGGGGCAGATAAAACTGTATTCATTTCATTACTAACCCTGGGGCAAGACAGCAATTTACCCTGTGGTCACATCAGCAAGCTGATGAAAGGCATGCTAAGGTTTTATGTTTACCATAAACAAAAGCACAGGTGAAAAAACAAGCCAGCACAGGAAAAGCACAGCCCTCTCCTTTCTGCAGAGGTCTGGGAACTGCACCCCAGGTTCTGCTGCCAGCACATCTGCTGGCTGATCCCAAAACTCTATCCCAAAGCCCCATCCCACCCTGAAAGGTAAAGCCAGAGAAGATGTGCATAAGACCAGAATTGTTACTATATGCTATGGGGAAAGATTAAGTACTATTTTGAACCCTTAGTCCAAATGCCTCATTAAAACATTCCATATACCTATATTCCTTTCCCACAAAGGTAACAAAACTTGCAAAAAAGATGAAGCTGCTTAAAATACTGCAGTTTCCTTAACCTTGCAAACACTGTTTTAGAGATTGCTGGAGCTAATAACGTGGCATTATTCACTACACTGTTTGATCCACTTCTTGAAAAGATAGAGGAAAAAGGATGCCCACACTAATTGCTGCAGATCCCTCCCCCAGCAGCTGACAGCCAACTTCATCACCAGTACGCTGAATCAAGTGACAATTTCTACTAAAAATAACACTAATAAACCTGTTATCTGTGAAGAAAAGGCTCCGTTCCACAGAGCTTTACTACAGAATTTCACCTAAATCTGCATTTATCAATACTTGCTCTTCAATTAAAGAATAAGTACGTATGAAAAATTCTCGTTGGCTCTTCGTTTGGCAGCACAGCAAATAGTTTGTTTCTGAAGCAGCTCCAGCTTACATCCCACTGGTCCACTAAGTAAGCCAACAGCTTTAATCATCTTATCTTGCATGCTACGGCATTAATGAGTCTCTTACTCCTCTCTAAAGACATTTTATACAACAAAAGGAAAAAATGTCATAAATATTTATCTAAAGCTTTCTCTAATTTTTTTCCAGGTTCCCAGTGTAGTTCCTTACATTGCATTTACTAGTAAAATAATTAGTAAACATTTAATTTTTTATGGTAATATTAACGGATTATATGGTAATATGTGTATTTGTTAGTAAAATATTTTCATTTTGCTTAGATAATATTACTGCCTTTTCTAGTAAAAAATACATATGCTAAATCTTGCAAATCTCTGTAAAAGGACCTGAACATTTTTATGTAAACATTTCTAGCAAAATGCATAAGCCTAAATATATAACATTATACCATCCATATTCTTAAACATGAATACCATGAAAACACATCAAAACAGCAAACCCGAGAGCGAGAGCTGCTGACACCAGTAACGCTAAGAGTAAGAAAAGCTGGCATGTGGTGTTTTTATAGACTTGGGGGATCCCAACGCTGACCCAGGGGATGGGAAGAGGGCCTGAAGGATGACATAAAACCACTGCATTGTTAGCTGGCCTTTTCCCAAGCAGCTGCATGAAAGAAGCCTTGGTGAAAAGTCGACACAAAGAATGCTGTTACACAGCATTCCTCATCATCAGCCAGTGGAATCAGATTTCAAAGCAACAAGTCGCACACCAGGCTGAAGCCTCTCCGGCTCAGAGAGAAATGTGGACAAAGATTACTGTAAGAGAACTATTTAAACATCCAAAAAATATATCCAACGAACAGCGTGCTTGGGAAAAAAAAGAAAAAAAAAAAAAAAGGAACAAGTGAGCTTTTTTTTAATGTATTAAATGTGTTTTCACACTTTGCCCAACTCCTAAGCCGCATACAGAGAACAGATACTGCTACAAACAGCTTAATTGCTCTTTCAGTAGCCTTCTTACACATAAAACAGCAATCAATAAAGAATTCCCACATACACCACAGTTTTTTTCCTCATTTTCAAAACCTTTCATATTCAGTTATGTATTTTAAACCACAATGATGCCCCTAAATGAACACTACTACCACCAAATGTAGCACAGGCTTTTGTTCATAAGCATATTCAAAGACAAAAGTTCATTGAAGTTTCAGCTCAATTCTACTTTCTTATTTTCAGTAAAAAATAACAAAATACAGAATTTCTATAACTGCAGACAGTGACCACAGACTTTCTAACGCTTTTGTAAATAGTTTCACAGGCTTCAGGTACAGAGAAGATCCTTTTCCCCCACAACACATTAAGCAGCCAAAACATTACAATGTATTATTTACACATTCAAAGCCCATTTTTAAAGTTTCTGGCAATCACCCTGACTAGAACCATGCATTGTCCCATCACTATTAACGAATGAATTACATCAAATTTGCAGCTAAATATGGTCAACTCTTCATAATCCTCAGCACATACTCTCTTCACAATAAACCACATCACGGATGTCATGCAGACTGCATGCTATGAAGTGCAACTGTATTGTTTCCAAGACCCGTGCAAGTTTCAGCAAAAGCTGAACAATCATTTTCACACAGTGTGAGAAGAAATCCAACCAACACGTGCGTTCAGCTCTTAGCTGCTCCTGTTCTGTGCCAATACAGGTCTCTGGCAATGGAAAGCCCTGAACGTACAATGAAGCAGCCCAAAGTTCTGGATTCAGCTCAAATCCAGATCAAATTCTCTCTCAGCCCACCACCAACAGGAGCAGCCACTGCCACCAGACCAACAGGAGGCAGCTAATACAGTTGCAGTTACCTCAGGTAACTGAAATTCCCCTATCCCACTCTACCTCTAATTACCCAAATGGTCAAGAGTCAACAAAGACTGTAAAAACAGTTAACACCTCAAAAATTTACATTGCCCATGTATTCTGTTCTTAGAACAGATGCAGAAAACCAAGCATTTGATGTTAAGAATATTCCTCAGGCAAAAATTAATTGTTAAAATTAACACTTGTGTTCCAATTTGAGGTTCTGTCCCAGATTCAATGTAGTGTGAATTGCTAGCTAGTGTTTTGTAATTACCGAGAAAAAATCTGTACCAAAATGTGGTGACCTGTAATCACATTAGCAATCTATGCTATGGAACACTAAATTATACTGTTGTCATTTGGCAGCTTAGATAGATACAGATTTGCTTCTCTAAAACTTCATATGCAGTTCTGGTAGGGATTATGTGTCACTTCGAAGAGGAAGAGAAGCAGAAAGGGGATGGGTCACACTTCCATACAAGGAATACCCCAACAGTCTGGGGCTTCCCTGAAAGGAGACAGAAAAAGAATATGACAAGGGTCTATAAAACCACAAGTGGTACTGAAAATAAAATAACTGGTCTTTGTCACTTCCCTTGACTTAGCAACTGCCACGTGCCATCAAATAAAACTGTGATTTAAAGGACTCACAATCTGCATACTACTGTTACACATCACACTGATCAGCTGTGAAATGTCTTGCTACAGACACTAACACTCTAAAAGAAATGGACAAATTAAGCGTGTAACAGACACATTTAAAACACACCTGATAGATACAACATTTTGTGTTCTTTGAAAACACAAAAAATACCATCACTGGTTCAAGCAGTCCCAAAGCATACACACCTGTAGGTTGGGAACATATTCTGAGAAAGCATGCATGAAATTTCCCAAGAACCAAGTTCATACTGACGAAGAGAGCATGATCCTCTTCTCTTGCTACCACATACTTGCTACCACTTCCAATTTATGCAGAAGATACAGGACAGAACCACACCAAGAATGCCACATTTGTGGTATTGCTGAAAACTTTAATTCCTTATTTACTCTGAGACTGGAAAACCCAACATTACTCCCTTAGCAACTGTACCAACAAGTATAACTAAAGAATTTTAGATATCTCCAAATAGAAATATAAAACATAAAAAGGAAATTTCAAGAAGCAACGAGCTCCAAAAAAATCAAATAAATTGTAACAGATAAGTAAAAGGGAGAAGGAGAAAGAACAAAACACAAAAGAACCTCAAATCACACAGAGAAGGAGGAGTTAAAAGATAGGGAAAAATAAAGACAAATGCACCAAATACAACTATTGCTGTTTTTAGTAACACTTGAAAACAACACAAGTTTGACTCGTGGACTATTCTGTCACAGACAGATAGATGAATAGATATTATAGTGCCCCAGAGTTCTTAAAGACAAGATAATGCCACCAAATAAGAGCCATAAGCTTAGGCTATTTTCAGGGACAGCTGTACATCTGACTTAAGACAGCTTACATACAGGCTACTGCTAAAAGAATGGTCCTGTTCATTCCCTGACATCAGCATTGTCAGCTGGATCAGGGAACTGATTTAATTTAGCTGAAAATGAACACAGGAAACGAAGTTGTAAACACCAATGCCACCACAAAGAAGGAGGCAGTAATGCACACTAAGGGCCCTACTGCAATAACAGTGTCTTACTGCAGATTAAGAAAATCATGGAATCCTAGACTAAAGCTCAGCAGACAAAACACTAAGATTCCAAATGTAAAAGAAAATATAGCATCTTCAATACCCAAAACTAAACACGTTTCTTCACATTAGTAAAAGGCAGATATTCAGAAGACTGTTTAAAAAAATAAGAAAGTTATCATTAACACCAGCAGACCACACGAGTTATCTGCACACTACAACAAAAATTGCATTGGCTTTCTGGTCAATGCTGGTGGAAGAGTTTTAAAAATCAAGTTTTAACCCGAGATTCCCAGGACATGACCTCCTACAGTACTACCCTGATACTGAAATTCTCTGGCACAATCCCTTCTATTTAGCAGTATTTTGAAAGGAAAGCTTCAAGTTAACAACATAGGTTTCCATGCCATAACACCAGTTAGAGTTCATTTTTCCAAGGCTCACACCCCTCTGTAGACCCGTTACTAAAAGTGCAGTTGCTCCATAAAGTCAGATTTGCTGTATTCGGCCCACGGGCAATATCTATTACTGAGGGAGGTTCCCAGACAGTGAAACACAAATTCTCAAGACTTCTCTGCTATCAGCTTTTCACTGATAAAAATCGCCGGTCATGAACATGAAAAGAGGGAAAATACCATTTGTCCAGTGTAACCTTTGCTATTTAAACTTAAGTAATTTCAACCAGATAAAGCAATTCACTTTCAGACAGAAACTCATAATTACAAAGAGTACAGTTGCATGAGAGAATCTAAAGGATGTTCAGACATTTGATGCAAACTGCCAAAATACACTCTCAAGACTTTCTAAAAATTCTTCAAAATTACCATACAGAACAGCAAGGCATTCCCAAACACTACTTTAAATACAGAAGCGGAAAATCCTTCAGCTACCTCACGCTTCAGTTGCCATTTGAAGAAATTAATTCAATGCTGCTGCATATTAACCTGTTTGAGAGGCTTAGTTTTAAGGCTAAAGTACTGTGCTGGCACTCATTAAGGTAGTTTCACTGACACACTAACTTAATACAATCTCCTAACACGAACACCACAAAATTCTCTAACATGTTTAAGATAAGCAGACACTAGAATAGTGAATACCAGAAGGTATGTTATACATTATTGTCAAACATACTGATTAAAAAGGGAAAGCGGAGACCAGTCCAAATACAAGCAGGATCTGGCCTGTGCAATTCAACTGTAAAAGGAACAGCAAAGCCACTGCAACTACAATGCTAAACTGAGATTAAGATAAAAATTAAGTAGAATACTATGTATGCAGCACAGAATCTCCAGAAAACAATTAACATAGACTGTCCAAATGATATTTGCAATCCTGATCGTTCTTTCTCCTCTCCCAAGAGAAAGGTCACAGTATCAAAATGACTGCGCTATTTACAAATAGATGATGGACAGGAATTTAGAAGTATCTAATACAGATAGAAGACAACAATCCAGAAATTACTGGAAAGTTAATTGAAAGATTTCATTCACATCAACCAACTATTACAAAAAACAAGCAAGGCATGGTATTCTGTGGAGATTTCTTTTAGCAGTTCTACTTGGCAGGAGTAGAACTGATGATAACCTGAGTGATACAATTAGAAAGATGCAAGGGACAGGTAATTGCTACTACAACTTTTCAGCTCTAGCTTCTTTGTTACTGAGCCTATTAGTAAACCAAACATGAAAGAGCTATCTTTGAAAATGCACCAACACATTCAGCCTGGCTATAGACATAAAAATTAACTTTCTCCCATGAACGATGCACTTTGAATAGCTTTCTATAAATGTTCAAACTCCAACTAAATAAATATAAAATTTATCTGTTTCCCTTGTAAATTCTTGTGTTAAAATGCAGTTTCTCCTTTACTGTAACTTTTATCTACAAGTAAGTCTAAGAATAATAACTGATGTTCTCAAACTTAAAGTCGTCCTAATCTGGACTACTGCAAAATAGTTATCACTTTCTAAGCTAGTATGATAAACCAGTTGCTAGTTTCCACTGTTATTAGATCCCTACATGTTCTTTTCACAGTCTTATTTCCCTCATACAGAATAAGAGAGTTCACAAATAGTAAGAATAAAACTTACCCCCATTATCTGTTCTCTTTAAAGCACCATCCTTATGAGGGCATAATTCACATCTCTAGGAAAAAAAAGCAAAAATGAAATAAAAAAATGGAATGATCACAGAAGCATTACAAAAGAAACCATACAAATCAAATCTATTAGGTGTCAGTAAAAAAGTAACCACTATAGAAAAGTGAATGGGCATATTTTTCCTTAACCCTCACTGCTGTATTAAAGCTAGTTTGTCACAAACAAAGCCTTCCCCTTTGGATCTTGAAACCGCAGTGTATTTAAGCTATTCACAATTCCACCTCCAAGTTTTAATCCCTGGATTCCACACCATGGAATTCTGGATACATGTCACCAAGAATGGGGCAGAGTGCCTTGACAAGAAACTTGGGCGCAGTCCAAAGACTCCCTACTGTAAGCCCTTCTCCTTGGATCTTTGTACTCACCAAAATGGTCAATCACAAAGATGTGCCACAGATATAATTAGAGCAGAGAACAGCTATAGTAAGAACTGGTTTCATAGTCCCTGCTGACTCACACTTATTCCAGCAAGCCAAAAACAACTTCATTTTCTGTTTCATGAACTGGTCAAAAATTGACTCATCCCTGAAATTCCCGAAGACTGCGTGTCTTGAAACATGCAGCTGGGCATCCTTTTCTTGTGACATACCAGAATGACAGCAGTGCAATCTTTCTGCTGCAACTGTTTCTATCAACTTCCTAACATCAAGCTTAGCACTAAGTTTTCCACAATAGAGTCAATCAATTCCAAATCAGTCCAGAGACTATATAAACTGAACAGGTTTGACACACATTCCACTTAACTGGTCCAGATGATGTGAAAAGCAGTACTGATACAGGAGAACCTATACCTAGACATCATTTTATTGCAATCTTTATGTATTCCCAAATTAGTAACAACCCAAACCGTACCAGTCTAACAAGCTTTTTTAAGAAACCCAGTAACAGTCTGATCTTCAGATGCATCCTTTCATCACACCCTTCAAATGGAGACAGACATCAGTATGGATCTTCTCTGTTTCCTGAGCTGCACAGTTCTCTGTTATCAGCTAACTGCTAAGCTAGCAGATAAAGGAGCCTACGATGCTCTATGTGCCTCAAAAACAGTCTGTGCAGACTTGGGGAATTCCTGAAACTAACACAGATAAAGTATATCTTCAGGACTATGTAACCTGTAACAAAACTGGTATTAGCAGCAAAGAGGCTTTCACAGAAGGTAAAACTGAAAAGTTGTTGAATTATTTTTGCTGAGTACATTGGTATAGGCAGATGCACACAAGAAAAAGAATCTTTAGGATTCCTCCTTCCAGTCTTTTGCTTCCCTTACTCTTCCCTCACATCAACCCATGAAAATGATCAGCAACTTATTAAAAGGCAACATTAAGTCTACAGTGAAATTCAAAGGTCAAAGTGTCTGAAAACTTCCAAACTGTTCTGTAAGCTCCAGACTTGGAGCACTATACCACTTTTTTTTCAAGTCAAGATTATAATGACCTTCTTGCAACTGAAATGAACGATTGGTTCATTCCCTGTCCATGTCAGGGAATTGAAATTAGATGATCTTTAAGGTCTCTTCCAACCTAAGACATTCCATGACTCCATTATTCCTTTCCAACAAAATCTTACATATGCAGTAAATGTGCTGTATCTTAACACTTCAGCTCTCCATGTTTGGAGATTAACTACATGCAAGCTGCTGAGACACGCAGTAGCTGGAGGTTAATTTTAATGAATTCCATACATACTGGATTAGACTCTCAAAGTAAGAAGCCTGGTACATACTGACAGTAATAGTGCAATAAAGTTTGTTTCCATCCCAAAGCTATACAGCTTAAGAGCAGTGAGCTGAGATGATGTATCTAGAACAGAGACAACTGAAGCTATTAACATAGTTTCCCCTGCCCTACCTCCACAAGCCTGTGAAAATTCATCATATATTTTCACTAGTAGTAAAACCAGTTTAGGAGGTTCCCTTCTTTTTCCCTTCACCACTCCCTTAATAATCTCTCCTTCCATCACTCCCACAGCTGCTAAACTCTGCAAGGCTGCTCTTCAAACCAGATCAGTGAAATGGAGTGAAATAAACTTTTAATATTTTCAATTCAGTGTGTATTTCTCACACAATTTACAGCATAATCCCACAGTTAGTTACAACAGCAATACAGAAGGCAGGGAATGGCAGTACTGCAACATAAACAAGAATGAATAAACTTCTTGAACAAACTTTATATAAGTCATAGAATAAAAAAATTGAAAACAATCACAGGATACTGAGTGACAAGGAACAGAACCAGTTATTTATGTGTAAGAGTTCAGTATGCTCCTTTGTCTCTTCAGAGTTTAGTTTCAACTCATTTCTTTTTGTCTCAGATCCCCATAGGGCTCAGGTCCATTAGATCTCCCCTCATTATTCCTCTGTAGCTGCAACCAGTCAGGGAACAATAAAGATAGGAAACAGAAAACTGATCTGGAGGAGAGAGCTTTGACAACGAAAGAAAACTGAAGTGTTGGGAATTCTGTAGAGTATCCTGCTATTGGCAGGGAGCCGAATGCCTGCGCTCGGCTCTCGAGCTGGAGGTGGGATTCTGATGATATGTAGCGTTTCTGGTGCTATGAATTCTAGCTACCATCTGCAATAAAGTAGCATTATAATAAGCTAATATACCACACAGCGACCCTTTGCCCTTTTTGCTCTAGGCTATGAATCTAACTGGTTCCCAGCCTACACGCTCTCATATGTTACCTGCTCACAACAGGCACCACGCAGCAGAACCAGTGTCCTTGCCTGGTGGGCCCCATGTGCCTCATTCCCACCTGATTGAGACAAGTAAGTAAAGTAGCAGAAAATCTTCCCATTACATTTTTAACAAATATTTTACTACCCGTTCTAAAATCTTAGAGCAGTACTAGATAGAGCAACCATTTCCGATGGATCTCATGTCACAGACCTTCTGCTGCCTGACCCTTCACATGAAGTCTCTGAAATTGTATGTAGACTGGATATAAGGAGAAAGATGATGAAGCACCAGAACAGGTTGCCAGGAGAGGTGTTGGATGCTCTGTCCCTGGAGACATCCAAGGACAGGCTGGACGGGGCTCTGAGCAACCTGATGCAGCTGTAGGTGTCCCTGTTCATTGCACAGGAGTTGGACTAGATGGCCTTTAAGGGTCCCTTCCAACACAAATGATTTTATGTTTCTGTGTTTCAAAAAAAAGTGGTAACTTCAGCTGAGAATTTGCAAAGTGGCTAAAAAAAAAAAAAAAAAAAAAAAAAATCCTGGGTACTTTCAAAATGCTTAAACACATGTTGTTACAAAAGATTCTTTAGGAGAAAAGAAATAGAATAGCATCCATATATACGTATTTCAAAAATACAGTTAATTTTAATTTCTTATTTGAATGTTTTCATCCAAAATCATGTCTCCTTCTTTAATTTATGGACAGACCTTAATGTTGAATTGAACAACAGCTGAATCTCTTTACTAAATGCCACATCTGCATGTAACTCACACAATAGAATAAAGCTTCAATCTCTGTGACAGTTGAAGGCAAAAAGGTTCTGTATGGATGGCCAGATGACCTATAATACTCAAGCACTGACAACAGCAAGGTTCTCTTCCCCAGTTGTGGGTCAGCCCTTGGAAAGGATTTCTGAGATCTACTGTTCATGGAACTACTAAATCTACCGGGGAAAAAAAAATACAGCAAAAACAGGGCAAACTCCTAAGACTGATCAACAATTCAGATAAACACTGGGTGTGACCATGCAAATGGGAATACCAGAAAGGCTGACTGCGATGCAAAGGAATAGCCACATCCTTTACTGCGTGCACAGCAGGCCATGAGTGCATGCGGTGCTGTAGGTACAACCAGTTGATTTTGATTTGAAGAAGAGAAGTGATAAAAGGAGCATTACTGGCTTACAGAATGTAACATGCAGACCTCAGTTTTGAAACTCTCTGGTGGAACAGACTAAGTTCACAGACATAGCTTTTGTCTTAAACAAGTAAAAAATAATCAAGAATAACAGTAAAATAAAAAGAATGGAGGTGACCATTAAAGACATATAGTAGGAAAAGTAAAGTCAGAAAGACCAAAACAACACAAGTAAAGCAAGAGCTACATAAACTCAACCTCCTATACTGAATTACTCAGAATACAACTTGGCTCCACTGCATTAAGGTCCCAAGTTTCCTCCCTCATTTTAGATAAATACATCATTCCATTTTAACCTAGAATAACAACTGCCAAATCCATCAGTAGACATTATACAAAATAATTACTGGAGCCTTTTTGGCTAACTTAATTCCACCAATTTTTCAATCAGAAAAAAAGAGAGAAACTGATTTAGTCCAACAGACCAGCTTATTAGTGTTGAAATGAAGAGACTTATAGAGTAGACAGAGTATATAAATAAGAACAAGACTATAAAAGAGAGAAGAAAAGAATGGTAGAAATACAGTCTTGTTCTTCCTTAAGAGTTCTGTTAATTTGAAGCAAGTTTCATAAGCATAATGTGGAGATATCCATTTTATATTTTATCTTGCTATAAGAAAAAAAAAAACAAATAAAACAAAATATGCAAGTAATTTACTGAATTGTAATCCACAGTAGGCCAATGGAGCCATTCACCTGAGTAATGACTGTCCAAGCAAGCCAAGTCCTATAGGACTGAATTCCCAGCATTCCCAGCACTGCAATAATGCAATAAACAGTGTGTCTCAGTATGACCCGTTAACCTAAATAACGCAAAAGATCTACAGCAGCTAAAATAGAGTACAGTTCCTAGCTGTTAGCTGAGAAATTAGGCTGCAGTTCCAGCTCACTTCAATTCAGATTCACTTTAAGCTAACATAATTGCTGACTTCTGCCAAAAGAAGATCACTGGCCACCCCCTGCTGTGTACTTTTCTACTGTCTCCCTTGCTCTTGGAAGAGCAATCATTCGACCATATGGAAATCCTGATCAGCAAGCTAAAAATAAAATACTCTTTTTCCCTTCTTAGTTTTCAGCCAGATCACTTCGAGTCATCTCTCCGTAAGACCATAAGAACAACTATGTTAGATAACGAATGTAACAGGAATGAAGATAGGGAGTAGGACAAGAATACAACCATACTCTACTAATAAATGCAAATTTCTTGGGCCACTATTATTCCCCAGCGTACCTACATCTCAAATTTTTGAACCAGCATCAGCCATGTGTGAACTGATTTGTTTACAAGCTTAATTTCCATCTCAAACCATACAGTGTCCTATTCTCTTCAAACAGAAGATGGAGTCTTAAGTTTTCTTATATTCCTTTTTTAGTTTTCTTATATTCCCTTTTTAAACTTTTCTTTCACTATCTCTCTTCCTCATGTTTTGGCCCATTTCTTTGATAGAAAAAAAAGAAGTTAAAAAACCAACACAAGTGCTTTAAAATGAAAACACTGGACAGAAGAAAATCCTGCAGACTCCTCCTTAAAAAGCAAAGAAAAAAACAGAATAATTTGGGACAAGGCAAGCATGGCTTCCTCTATGAGCAGACACCATACTTTGAAAAGACTAGCATGAAAATAAATTAATCAAATAATCAAACAACAGACAATTAGATTATACTTAACAGAAAACCTAAGTTTAACTCAGCTAATCCAGAGGATACACGCCTGACAGCCTAAAGAGAAGCCAAGTTTTCCAGGATTAAACAAATAGAAGGAAAAAAAAAAAAAAAAAAGATACTTGCAGAGTGGGGCAAACCAGAATAATGGAAATTTAGCTCTTGGCATATCAATAGATGAGAAATCACAGATGGTTAGTACAAAAACACACCCAGCAACAGGATGTATAGGAGACTGACCATGCCTGCATCTGCTGGTAATAACCTACCCCAGGCCTCAGAATTCAGTGGCATTTCATTTTTCCATTCACCCCTTCAGACTATCTCATGAGACAAAACTGATGTTGCCAACATACTAACCAGAGGAGACCAACCTTACAGCTCCTGAAACCTCCAGAAAATCCAGCCCTCTCAAATTCACACGCATTCCCAAGGGCTGCAGAAATTACTGAACTTAGACCAAACTCAGCCTACCTTTTTACTCTGATGTTTTATTAATATTTTTGATCATTTTTCCTCAGAACTAATGAGGTACTTTCAAACCACCCATTACAAACTACTTCTGATTTTTCAAACCCTTGCTTACTAGTACTTACTAACATCAAAATTTCATCGTTTCCATTTTCTTTTTCATTGTTCAGTAGAGCAAAAAGGATTAATTACACATAATCTCTTTTTCAAAAGCACCTATGGTAATATATAGCCCAGCCAACATTGCTATCTATGTAACACAGATAGTCAATGCTGTTATCCACACAATACACAGTATTTATGCTATCTGTATAATGTATCTGATGGTCATATAACCAAATCCACATTTCTTTACTTATCAGTTTCTAAACTACAGCTCGATAGTAAGATACCTTATCAACAGTCTTAACCTGCAGTATTTCAGAATTATGACCTTACTCATAAACCTACAGCATACACCTTCCATATTTTTATCTTAAATGTCTCTATAAATAATAGCTTTCAACCATACAAGTATTTTAAGCAGAAGTCAGCAAGCAGCTAACTGCACAATTTTTCAAACTAAGATATCTAAAAAGAGGCAAACAAAAACTACTGAAGTTCCAATGTTTCTAACCTGTGATTCACATCAGGCTCCAGTACTTACATGCTGCAGTGAAGAACCAACAGGAACAAAAAGATCTTCTACTACCATGGGGAAAGTGTTCATGA
Organism: Lagopus leucura; assembly: GCF_019238085.1. Taxonomy (NCBI): domain Eukaryota; kingdom Metazoa; phylum Chordata; class Aves; order Galliformes; family Phasianidae; genus Lagopus; species Lagopus leucura. The sequence continues at coordinate 33,130,662 of NW_024962334.1, read as the reverse complement.
ATCCCCAACTGGCTGACACCACTAATAGAGCAAACGAACGCATACTGTCACACTTCTCTTCCAAAGTGCTATGTTCTGCAACTTGACAACTGAAGAAATTAAGTCATCTCCCTCTTCAAATAATCATTTCTCGATGCTGACAAATTTGCCGAATCTCTGCCCCATTTCTATTCAGTCATCTGTCCCAGGAGGAGGAGAAAACTTTTTTTTTAAGCAGACAGTTGACAGGTAAGAGAAAAACAGACTGACTACCTGCAGTATTTGGGGCTTTATACCTGGATAAATTACAGAGACTCAATCTAGTTCGCTTTATCAAGAGATCAGATAAAGGTACATGCAGATTCAGTTAGCTCTGTCAAGGACGTCTACTACAGACAGTAAATTTACTAAATACGACAAGAAGATTAGAGGCACTCAACATGCAAATCAGCATTCTTCCAAGACCATCCACTCAGTACACACCACAGGTGACAGTCAGTCATACTTTAACTCGGTACACATAACTACAAGAGATAACGCGCAGCACAACTGACCATCAGTACGACCCCCAGCTCCACACAGCACACATGGAGATGTGGCTACTCCAACCTCGCAAGTCCCATGTCATATATTTCCCAGCACATACTTAAGACTACCAAGTCCTGATGTCACAGGAACACAAACTATAAGCACACACAAAATTCAAAACGCATACATCTACCCTTACTGGAAAGCATCAGAAGGCTATGACACGTTTGGCTGCATTTCCAACCAGCCACCTAAGCTTTTGCTATCAGGCTGTAAGTATCCCAATTAAAGTAACAGCCAAAGAAAAACAAGTTTGCATTGGTTCTCTTCAGTGTCTTCCTGAAACACATTAGAGCTGGACCCTAAAAATTCTGAGGTATAAAATCCTAGTGCACATTTTAAGACCCCTGGCAGTTGAGAAGCTCTTTACAGAATATCTCTGCCTGTGATTTAACAAATTTTCATCAATTAAGGAAATGAAACTAATGGTCACAAAACATTTCCGTGTGAGCACCAGGCATTTCCAATGAAAGAAAACGTTTTGCTTTAGGCTCTATTCTCATTTTAGTTACTCATTTTGCCACAGGACATTTAGATTATTTCATGGCTGTCCAATCTTTTTCCTTTCCTAGGCCACCCGCAATGAGCAAACAGTTGCCGTCTCGGGCCACATATAAAATCTACAACATAGTTAACGTATGTAAGTAACAAAAATTTATGTATTTTTTATTAAAATATAAAAAAGTGAAACAAAAACATAAAACTGGTGGGATATTTGACCCTGTTTTTATGAAACTAATGTGTCAATGTCTGGTTCAATTGAAGTGGTTGCAATTCTTAGTGAGTTCTCAAGGCGTTTGTCAGAGATTTTTGGTGAAATATTACTCTCCATCTTTGGCAATTATTGTTCACAAACACACGCACTGCCAAAAAGTGACTGCATGAATAAGGCGTGACTGTGAAATGAAGGATATTTTTCTCTGGCAAGATAGGTCTCATAAAAGTCTGGTGAAGAGACACAACCAAAATTTCCTTCAGTTGAATGTCTGATTGCAACTCCATACCTTCCACTTGAAAATTCACAGGTAACGTACTCCGTTGACTGAAAAGAGAATCACAAATACACCAAAACACTGATTTTTTTTGTTTTAAAATCTTGAAACTTTTTCTCAAATTTCTCCATTGAAACAGCAAGGCTGCATATTTTTTACTGTTCACAGGACTGTATTTAGCCAGTGCACCCAAATGCATGAAATTATTTGATATTATATATCTTGAGCTTGCAGTAATTAAGTTATTTATTTCAAATGCTGTTATGCTTTGAAACATAGCACAGGTAATTTTCACCTTAAAGACACACATTCAATTCATTCAAATGAACAGTCAAACCAACCAAAAATGCTAAATGTGAGAGCCACTTCTAATCTCCATGTCCTGGCATTGATTTTCCTTTCAATTCCACAAAGGACTATATCTCACCTTGCAAATCATAGTATTTTACTCAACTTAGCCATCTTCCTTCAGAAAAGATGACCCCATAATCAGCATAGAATCATAAAATCACAGAATCATAGAATGGCCTGGGATGAAAAGGACCACAATGACCATCTAGTTTCAGCCCCCCTGCTATGTGCAGGGTCACCAACCAGCAGACCAGGCTGCCCAGAGCCACATCCAGCCTGGCCTTGAATGCCACCAGGGATGGGGCGTCCACAGCCTTCTTGGGCGACTTGTTTCAGTGTGTCACCATCCTCTGTGTGAAAAAGCATCTGTACTTCTAAGCAATCCTAGAATCAGCAATGATTCAATCCCCTGGATGTTATGAAATTCACAACTTGATGACCATTTGTGTGACATTATCCACTTTTAAAGCTTTCACACATAAATTCTCTTGATGTCCAATGCAGTGATATTTCATCAAACTTGAGCTGCTGCCAGTAACTGCATCATCTTCTATTAATTTTGTTAAGTCCCTCCTTTTTACCAACCATCAGGGTGCCATCAGTAGCTATACCAGATACGTTAACAAAGATTAAAGAAAATCACTTTAAAGTTGTTTTTTGGTTTTTTTTACTGCTTCAAGCAAATGGGTAGATGTTGTTGTGTCTTTAAATAACACTAAAGAAGCCATTTCTTCAGTGACACTGCACTTTTTATCAATATCTCTAAGGAAAACGGCAAGTTGAGAGTGCACAGAAACCACCAGCATCTTCTGCAAACAGTACTACTAACTGTGACAACCAGACAACACAGGATCCTAAGCAACTTTGTTCTGAGACAGTCCTAAGCAACTTGTTCTGAGACAGTGCGATGAAGTTAAGGGTCTGTCATTATTACTTACATGAAAATAATCTGAACATGATACATTATTCTCTCTACTCAGGACATGCAAGGCAAACCAACAGTCACTGGTCTAACAGACAAGAAATGCACTTCTCTTAATCCATACGGGTTCAGAATAAAAGCAGAAATGTCAAGTGCAATGCCTGTGTATCTTCAGACAGGCAGGTTACTTCACTTAGCCAACTACGAACAAACACTGGCTGACTTCTAGACGGAGAGGAAGCATGGGGATATTAGAAGTAGTTTATATACTAATAAAAAAAATTCTGGTCATTTGTATTTTACAGTCACTCCCCTTATTCAGAAGTTTACTATTTACTATTGTGTAGAAAACACAAGTGACAAATAAAAGTAAGTAAATTTTTCCATTCTATGCTCAAAATTAAAGCAACTTTTCTACTGCTTGTCAGTGTACTATTAAAGTAGCCCAATTAATTATAGCCCAATAAAATTGTCCTTTAATATTAATTATGGATACATATAACAGAGTGTTCATTCCAAAATTTCTTTAAGAATTATTTCAAGGAGTACCTTCAGAAATAACACACAGTAAATTCATCTTGGAATTAACTATTAGGCTGCCAGTAGTTCACATAGAAGAATAAAAAAAGGTGAAAGCAGCAAGTCATTACAAACCACTTTCTTCCTCTAAAATTAAGGTTGCTTCATCCTTATTGTGACCTTATTTATCAACATGCATTCTATTTAGCAGTTGCAGATCTAACAATCACATCAAAAAGCCTCTCAGCACAGGCCAAGATCCCACTCCTGCAGCAGCAACTTGTTGTGCCCAAACTGTCAGAGCCCTGATTACAAACTCATATGCTTTTCCAAAGTCTGCATTCCTATTTTCTCCTCATTCACTTCCTCCTGTTCAGGCAAAATGCAAGCAATGCTACAAGCATGGTTATTTTATATTTTTAAATGCTGGGGGGAAGTCAGGGCTAAATTATGAATATATCATTCAACCCTTACGAACAGCTCTTCAATAATGAACTTGCAAACACGTGTGATTAAAGCTTTAAAAGGAAAAAAAAAAAAGAGAGGAATCTGGAAAGGCAAACTACAAACACTGCTATATTACAGATTAAAATAAAATTATTCTCAAGTGTTCAGAGTTCAGATCATCTGTGCAGCAGATGCAGGAACAGCTCAGGTCTGGCAGGACTTGAAGCAGAAACCTATCACTACAGCAGTACAATGTACCTGAATTCACACTGGAGGTAAACACTACAGCTGTGTTTCTGCAATTCAGAACCCCTAACTATGAGGTACTGTATCATCTGCACTGACTGCATGGTCTGTCTGTCTCTCAACAAATTCCAAGAAATACATGTAAGTGTCGAGACTCCAGTAACCCTCAACTCAACTGACATCCAGATGAACGCTACTCAAATGTGGCTAACTCCACAGGGAGTCACAGCCCCCTCCACACACTCCCCAGGGCTCAAATCCAGGTGGCTAATAAGGCCAGCTGCAGCCTCACTCAAACATCAGGACTCCGTTGCAAGCCAGTGTTGCACTTGACTTCATAAACTAACCCATCAAAAACAAACATTACAGAAATGCCAAGTGGAAAAAAAAAAAAAACATCATCTTTAACAATCTTACTCAGTTTCAACTAAAACATTTTTCCAGATCCAATGAGATGCCTACAACATACATATTGCAGTGGGAAAAAAATCAACACTGTATTACTTCACTTGTTCTACTACAAGCAATCCAACTCCCACGTATGATACGAACTGTGCTTCCTGGAATTCCAAACTGCCAAGATCTTCTTGTCTCTCTAAATCAAGTTGCATCCACGAGGACCCAAGCAGGTAGAAGCCTGACTACACAAAAGCTAACTGTGCAAATGTCAGATGTCTGCCTCGTATCTCTTTCACATGGATTATTCCAGCTCCCTCATGATAAGCATAAGGAAGAATAGCCTGTAGTAAAACATGTTGCCTATTTCTACTCCTGTAAATACTATAATTAAATCATTCTTGAAATAAGATTATCAAGAAAAATGTCTTGACCATAATAGCTTGATGGGGAAAAAAGTTTTTTTGTAAACAGCTGCGCTATAAATTCTAAACTTAGCTTCTCTAGGCTCTCTCTGGACAGCAGCACTAAGAACTTACACACATTAATCAGCTCTCCAAGTCAGGACCTAAAGCCTTTAACATACTATTTCATAAGCACACATCCTCTCATGGAGCCTAATATCAATTTTTTCCTACAGCGACTTTGCCCAGTTTTTTGATTCAGAAGTTCTGAACACATCAAAAATGCCCACAATGCAGTGCCATAACAGTCAACGCTGACATCAGCAAAACTGAAAGCAATTGCCACCAATCTTGAAGGGAGTCAACACACCATGAGTTAAGTCAGCTCACTCAGGAAAAACACATTTTTCAAGCAATACTAAAAAAGTATATATTTATTGTAAAAAAAAAAAAGCATACTGGGATTACTTCTTAGTTCATCTACTTCTTATGCACTGTATATGTATGATTATAAGCCAAATAACTACCAGATAACTTAATATGTCCATTAACAAGCTTAAGTTTACCAAAATTGCAGTTTCTCTCACGCACACAGAAATATGGCTCCAGCAGAGCCAAGACACGAGACAGCTTTCAGTCACCACAATGTGCTTTCCAACAAACAGCTGACCATTTAAACCCAGAATACTGGCAACAACCTCACTATCAAAACCACAGAAGTCAATCAGCCAGGAGGCTTGCACAGCCTACACAACTCCATCAGTTCCACTGACAAGCAGTATGTAGCAGGCCAGCTGGGAAAAAAAAAAAAAAAGAATAAAAAGAAGGTAGACATCGTAACTGAAAGTACATAGGAAACTCATTTCTGCTGTTAAGCTCTCTGGTGATCCACCTACCTAAGTTACATGCTCTTGAGCTAGTCTGCTTCATTCAGTTGTTAAGCAAGTCTAACTTCAGTGCAAGCAACTAGACCTTCTTTCTCAACTGCAGCTTAAAACAATAAGAAATCTTCTGAGCACATCAGTATGGAAACATCTGCCTTGAGTGCAAGACTTGGGTCTTCTTAACAATTAAAAGTAAGCTGAAGCACATTCAAATGTGATACAGTTTCTGGTTTTGTTTCTAGACAAAAATGCAAACAGAAAAACTAAGCTCCAGCCTCCTAGAAGGATGATGAAGGGGTTGCTTCTGTGTGGTCCACCTTCTGTGTCTGATAAATGATAATGTTTTGGTTTCCGATCGAAGCTCAGTTTCTCTACATTAAGGACTTCATTGAGACACCTCAGAGACAAGCACCACGTCTGTAATTCACTAGCATACATGCAGTTCTTAAAATTTTAACTATTATAAAGCTGTTTTACCCCTCCTCCAAACATGGGGTCACTTAAGAACCACTTAAACCTGTGCTGTATGACAAATAGGAGAGATTTCTTCACTTCTTCTTTTAAAAAACAAATCAGCTTTTTGTACAGTACACAGACACGAGGTGGAAACACAAACTGAATACAGTGAGGAGAGAACTCAGTTAAGCTGACTGCTTAACAAATTCCATCAGTGAAGAAGAGCAGTGTAATGCCCATCAAAGCAATTTTCTTTGGTGAACTCCATAAAGTATCAGGCAGCAGTAATACAAGGCTTATTTCAGAAGTCAGTGCAGTTTTTCTTCATACACTGGGTCAGGAGAATGCAGGAATAACTACACTAAATCCTGATGAGAATTTCCTATCATGAGCCAGAAAATCCTTCCTTTCAGCCACCATCTCTCTTCTCCCCTGTACAATTTTTCTTGTGTTGTCAAACTGAATGTATCAAACTCAGTAATACGAAAAAAAACATTCCTCTTAAAACTTCACATTGCTGGTGATCTTCCCGGGACAAGGAAAAAAATGACCTTTCTTTATGAAGGGTGGTGGTTTTGATTTTCTGTTGACAAATATTTGGAGAGCACATTGATTCCAATCTGTTCTTGCTTCCACCAACAGATCTGCTCTGAAGGAGCAGGAAACACATTCCAGCACATTATGAAATTACTAGATGTGAGATGGGAAAAAGAAGAGGAACAAGACTGTTCAACTCTATGCCAAAAATTCACACCCTGGGAAGTCTTCCTAACATTTTTATAGTACACTACAGTAAAAAGAAAATACAGTACAGCAAGCAGTTCATGTAAACACCCTGCCAGCCACTGATGAAACTAAAAATTCAGTTTTACACTCATTGTCTTTAGCTTTGAAAACTAAAAATAGTTCACAATGACCCACGGCACTGAACTATCCTTTGATTTTTATACAAAGAATTTATTTTTAAGAGATAAAAAAAACAACTTCATCTTTCAAAACATCCTCATTTTAGCTTTTGCTGGAAAACAAACTACAAGTAGTGATGAGAATGATTCTCTCACTAAAAATCTGACATCACGCAGCTTGAGTTAATAACATACAACTGAAAAACAGAAAAGAACCGCATGTAATCACAAAAAAAAAGTGGGTTGTAATTGATTTCTTGGTTGCTTTTTTTTGCTCAGAGGTTTACCTGAGTCCTCAATACTTACCATTATTAAATAAATAAGAGGACAGAAGAACACATTTCTTTATTTAGAAGTATTGTATGACAAAAGCCAATTCAAAGTAAGCACTAGATTCTGAAATCTAGAACAATAACCATAAAAGTATTAAGCAGACAAAAATATACAAGACCCCCACCACAGATAAGAAGAAAATAACCACACCAACAGCTGTTTGAAGAAACAAAAAAGAACAATTAGAGATTGCTTTACAAAAAAGTCTTCCTGAATAGATGGAATTATGACAGAAAACAGAGCTATTTTCTACTGTCACTGAGATACCTCAGCAAACACTGCCCATACCATCACTGTAAATAGCAACATGTAACAAAGCACCTACCACTCTGGCCGCTCTTTCCTGAGATTCACACTTTCTGCAGAACCAAGGTCCAGTGGGTACTTGAACAATTCCATAGCAAGCTGTTTTGAACAAGACACAATATGTCAGCAAATTTGCAGTATCTCTACAGCATAACACTACGCTTTTTTGCAAAATTCATATTAATACATCTCACATCAATGACCCAAATTCACACCTACGCACTGCACATGAAGTTCTACCACAACGGTACCAGACATCAAGAACAATTACCTTCCACTTCAATTTATGAAAAAATGCTTGCTTCAATTAATTTTTAAGTAATGTAATAATTCAAAAGCAGCAATACATTTTATATGCAATATGTTTTGCTATTTATTTACCAGCAAAACAGGTGACATACCTTACAATAATAAGCACTCATTTGTCGTACTGATTTTTCTTAACACAAAACCAAAAGTGACTTACAGGGTTTGAGATGGCCACACCACATTCATACGCTCAGTTACAACCATGTTTTCTTACACTTTATGAATAACATAACCCTTTTTAGGTAAAAAATCCATTGTGAACTTAACAATGAGAAAAAGTTGGCTTTTTTGCCCAGAAAATTCACATGAAGCTTTAAATACAAACCAATCTGAGCATCACGACTAACGCCGTAACTGTAAGCAGGCTACAACATAAACCCTTAGGAAAGGGCTGCTTGGAGATGTGCACATTTCTCTGCCAGCCTATCATCAATATTTTTATAGTACGTTGATACAGAAGTCTGGTAAGAAATTCAACAGAAAAAGAGTTTAGCAACTTGGCAGTACTGCTTATGTTCAAAATGCACAGATCAAAAAACGTTAAGAACTCCTGACAGAGTGATGGTATCACAATTTGCTCATAGCACTTAGTTCTTCTATCTGCACGGTTTTAATGACTAGTAACAACCCATAAAGCCAAAAATGTTTCTCAAAAAACATAATCATGACTCTGACCTTGTGTTTTTAATGCCTCAATAGCCAGTTAGGATATTTTATTTAAATTTTAAAAAATCTGGGGGGATCACATATTAATAGCTTAAATTAATAAGGAAAGTTCAGATCATATTGCTATCTTCTACCATATATCCCAAAACATTGTTGGTTTTGTGCTAGCCTGTATAAACAAACAATAAACTAATGCAGCATCAGTATGTAAAACAGCTTTCCTTCCACGACACAGCTATCCCTTCCACAAGGCACCTTTCCTTCTACGAAGAAGCGTTAATGAAACTACTTTCCTATTCTGTGCATACACTTAGTCATACTAAGATCAGTTGTCAGATTTTCAAATACATTATCCAAGCGCTGACAGACCAAACTACCTGATAACCCTGTACAAGAAAAAATTTTAACATGAGAGAAAACATCTAATTTTAGCTGCATTTGTATTAGCTACAGACAGGAGGGGGGGGATTCTGAATTCCTCTATAAATTCAGTGGGAGACTTCAAGCATGCAGTCACACATTGAAATTACCAGAAGGCAGTGCAGAGTAAGAAACTAACTGCAGAATGCAACTCTGAGATGGGGCTGCCAATGAAACCCAAAGGCAACCCAAAAAGCTGGGCAAAAAAAAACAAAGCTGAAGTACTTAGTACGAATGCAAAAGTACCTCCAGAGCCTAACAGAGTTCCACCACAGCTTTGTGCTCTGACACACTGTGATATTATTTCTCGAGTTTCTTGTTTTCCTTTGGTTAATTCTACTATTGCACAAAGGAAAACGCATTGAGGAATTCTGTACTTCCCAACTTGCCAATGGCATAATGCTGGCAAAGGTGTCTCCTCTCATTTAATTAGAACTAACTACAATAATTTTAAAATGCAGTTAAGAATATCTCATTGGGAATTCTTATATCTGATCTTCAAATGAGGAGCGCCAGCTTTTACCTTGACAACCACTGCAGAAAGACTACAAAAAGAAAATCCAGAATCAACATGTTTCTTCTACCATCTTCACACAACATGTCAAATTAAAAACAGAAAACATTACCAATACAATACATCAAAACATACAGTTCTCCCTTTCTTATTATCACTAAAACAGCACCTGGATTTAGAAGCAGGACTTTGCATGCTTCCTTCCACATTCAATTTCAGATTTGGACCTGAACTTAAAGAAGTGCAATACTCTTGCACCCAACTTACTTAATTCTCTCTCTCTATTAGGAATACTTCCTAAACCTTCTTGTTACTTTTTCAGTTCAGTGAGTACTGGCAGCACCCAGCCGCTATCATCAGATCTGCTCACTGAAACCATCAGTGAGACTCTAAATCTAAATGAAGATGCTAAACTTAATACAACAGTAGTAGTAGGTGGTTCAGATATGACTTCTTAAACTATTCATGTTCTGGTGTTCTTTTTCACGATTCTAAGGTTCCACAAAAGCAGTTAACTTACCAGTTAACTTTATTCAGCTCTTAAAACAACATGAAACTAATTCAGAAGTTAGCTGATTTCACAGATACTGTCAGCTCCTCTCTGCCTGAACTCCAGCATCAAGACTAACTGAATTCTTCTGCACGTCTCCTTAAATGAAGGCCGCTATTTAAGAACATATACGTGCAACAAACAGCTACTATGTCATCTTATTTTAAGACCAAGCATTAGAGACGTGTTAATAGTACTTTCACACACATTAGGCATTCAGACTAGTAAACTGGATTGAGAATGTTACCTCTCCTCCCATTTATTTACCACCTAGGAGTCAGAACCAACCATGGAGTTCACATGAGTGTTTGGGAGTTTGTAGCGAGAAACTACAATTTTATTTCCTAGTTCTGTTACACATAAAGCAAAAGTGATTGTAACTGCCTTTCTTACAGCATAAGCAACATAAGAACTCAATAGAAATAGTGTTATCAGAAGGGTCGGCCCGCTGACAAAAATGAAACACAGAACACGCCAGCTCCTGTGCTGAGCTGGAAACCAACCAACCGGTCTCACTAATCCAAACAAATCCTGCATCAGCCGCTGTGACCGGCATCCTCCTGCTGCACAACCACAACAGGAGGCCTCCCTGCCTACCAGGTGACCTCGGAAAAACGACATTCAGAGGAAGGCAGGCAGGGGCAGAAATCACATGACAGCTGAGCTGTCCCTACACGCTGCCACATCCCAGTCCCAAACCCTCCTCAGCTACTGGCTGACAGTTTATCTAACTTGGGCAAAGCAGAGACAACAGGAATCAGGAAGAGGAAGAATGAGACAAAGCAACAACTGCCAGGCCAGAAGCCAGGACAGAACTTTGGGGGAAGAAAAAAAAAAAAAAAAAAAAGATAATAAAAAAGACAGGAGTTTTCAGCAGTCCCCAGACTGCAATAGGTGAGGCTGTCAGCGGGGTGCAAAGGACAGGGAAGCACAAGACTGCAAGGTCCGAGGGGAAGGAGAAGGGACGGAAAACTGGAAGCACAGTTCCTTGTCTCTACCAGTCATAACACAGGAAGTCACGGCGTAGGAAGTCTCACGTGAGGGAAAAGACAGACAGACAGACAGACAGACGGCGAGGCGCGGGATGACAGGCCGGGTCAGATCAGTCAGCACGAGAGCCCGCAGGCAGGGAAACAACTAGGGGGTGCCACGAGGGGCCGCTGGGGGCGGGGGGCGGCCAGGGGCACGGACGCGGGCCCAGAGGACAGGGAGCCCAGGAAAAGGGCGCGGGCCCCCCGCCCACTCACCTTGATGCACTGCGACATTGCAGCCGTGCCCGTCGCAGTAAACGAGCGGGTTCTCGGCCCAGCCCCTCTCGTCGGAGCACACGCAGCAGCCGCCGATCATCTCCTTCATGCTAGTGGAGAACTCGCCCTCCAGTGACACCGGCAGCAGCAGCGGCTCGCTAGAGACCATCTAAGGGTTAAACACACCGCCGTCAGCGCCGCACACGCACACACGCGCTTCGCCCCCGCCTGTCCGATCCCTGCCGCCGTCTGCCCTCAGTCGCTCAGCCGCCGCCGCCGCCACCACCGCCGCCACGGCGACGATTTCGGGCCCATGGCCGTGGGCCGAGCGCCGCTCC